>NW_026596069.1:8035639-8042065 GCF_907164565.1 Psammomys obesus
TGTGTGTGTGTGTGTGTGTGTGTGTGTGTGTGTGTGTGTGTGTGTGTGTATTATTTATGGCAACTGTCTATCATTATTATTAGAACATAGAAAAATTCATTTTTAGGACATTTTTCTCATTATTTGTTTTTCAGTTTTTTAAAAGGTTTAAAGTAAGTCAACCCATATCTAAGCAAAAAATTCTCAGTAATAAGACATTTTCATAGATCTACCATTAAAAACACTCTCTTTAAAAACAGACTTACATACAAATACAAATATAATTTTTAACATATTAATTATTTTTGGGTATATGCTTATGAGTGGTATAGCTTAACCACTTCTTGATGTTTAAGAAGACAAACTGAGCAACTTCCACCATATTTCCCAACAGCACCTATTGATTAGGTCCTCACTTTTCATGTTCACATGCTGAAAGTGAATTTCCTTCTTTTTTTAAAATTTAATTTATTTTATTAATTACACTTTATTCACTTTGTATCCCCCCATAAGCCCCTCCCTCCTCCCCTCCCGGTCCCACCCTCCCCTCCTCCTTCTTCACCCATGCCCCTCCCCAAGTCCACTGATAAGGGAGGTCCTTCTCTCCTTCCTTCTGATCTTACTCTATCAGATCACATCAGGAGTGGCTGCATTGTCATCTTCTGTGGCCTGGTAAGGCTGTTTCCCCCTCAGGGGGAAGTGATCAAAGAGCAGGCCAATCAGATTATGTCAGAGGCAGTCCCTCTTCCCATTACTATGTAACCCACTTGGACACTAAACTGCCATGGGGTACATCTGTGTAGGGGTTCTAAGTTATCTCCATGCCTGGTACTTGGTTGGAGTATGAGTCTCTGGGAAGACCCCTGTGTTTGAATTTTCTGGTTCTGTTGCTCTCCTTGTGGGGTTCCTGTCCTCTCTTGATCTTACTATTTCCCACTTACATAAGATTCCCTGCACTCTGCCCAACCATTGGCCATAAAGTCTCAGCGTCTGCTATGATAGTCTGCAGGGCAGAGCCTTTCAGAGGCCCTCTGTGGCAGGTTTCTAGGTTGTTTAATTTCCTTCTTAACCTTTTGGCTGAGAAAAAGGAATACCAGGAAGAACATAGTTTTCCAAAGACCAAAGACGGAAACTTCACTAAGTTATAAATAGGGCCAAGATATTAACAAACCAAAATAGCTAATGTTTTCTTAGATAAAAAAAAAAAAAAACTCCTGATGTGATCTGATAGACTAAGATCAGAAGGAAGGAGGGGAGTACCTCCACTATCGTGGACTGGGGGAGGGGCATGCGTGAAGAAGAAGGAGGGAGAATGGGACCGGGAGGGGAGGAGGGATGGCCTTTTGGGGGGATACAAAGTGAATAAACTATAATTAATAAAAATAAAAAATAAAAAAAAACTCATGCAGATGTAGAAGTGTGCATCTTGGTACTCATATGGGAATCCTAGAAAAGGGGCATAGGGTTTGACTCTGACATGGACTTTGTTGTCTGCTTTTCTATTACTTTCCACTGGCAGGGCTTTATCAGGAAGCCACAATAAAAAGGATATGAACATCCTTGTTGGAACTTGATATGTGGGGGTGGGTGGGAGCTCCCGTTTCTCAAGAGTAGGGTAGGGATAATAGGAGAAAAAGGAAGGGAGGGTGCAACTGGGAGAAGAGGAGATAGGGGCTACTACGGGATGTAAAATGAATAAATAAAAATTAAATTAAAAAAGAAAACAAGGAGCAGAAACTTAAATCATGCTTAATTTTGCAATGTTTCTTTTTTCTTTTTTAAAATTGTTATTATCATTATTAATTACAATTTATTTACCTTGTATCTCAGTTGTAGCCTCCTCCCTCATCTTCTCCCAGCTCCACCCTTCCTCCTTCTTCCTCCCCATGTTCCTCCCCTAGTGCACTGACAGAGAAAATCCTCCTCCCCTACTATCTGACCCTAGCTATTAGGTCTCATCAGGACTGTCTGGATTCTCTTTCTCTGTGGCTTAGTAAGGCCACACCACCTGGGAGAGATTATCAAAGAGCAGGCAACTGAGTTCATTTCAAAGACTGTTCCTATTCCCCTTACCAGGGAAACCCCATGGAAACTGAGCTGCCCCTGAGCTACATCTGAGCAAGGGGTCTAGGTCCTCTCCATGCATGGTTCTTGGCTGATTCATCAGTATCAGCAATATTTTCTATGTTTCTTATGAATATCTCTGAATAGAAAAAGTTGGTAACACCTATGAGGTAAGTCACACAAATATTGTAGCATTGATTTTCAATCTGACATAGTATGAAGAGAGCATTATTGTTTAATTACTGCTTTCAAGACAGTGATTAAAAACAGAGATTCACTTGGACATGAGTTTTGTGCAGGATGATAAATATAGATCTACTTGCATTATTCTGCATGTAGACATCCAGTTAGACCTGCAACATCTGTTTTCATAATTTCTAAAGAACATGTCTCCCTCCTTCCATGGTATGGTTTTGCTTCTTTGTAAAAAATCAAGTATCCATAGGTGAGTGGTTTTGTTTTTGCATCTTTGACAAAGAAGCAAAACCATATAATGTGGTTAAAAAATTGTCTTGCTGAAAAGAAGCGTAGGAATAAAGATGGAGCAGAAATTGAGGGAATGGCTAACCACTGACTGCCCAACCTGGGAACCACTTCACTGGAGAGAGCCAGCCCTTGACACGACTAATGATACTCTGCTATGAATGCAGAAAGGAACCCTAGCATAATTGTCTTTTGAGAGGCTTCATTCAGCAGCTGATGGAAACAGATGCACACACCTGCAGCCAAACGATAGGTGAAGTTTGGGGAGTCTTGTAGGAGAGTGGAAGGAAAGATTGAGGAAACTGGAGGTGTCAATGACTCCACAAGAAGACTTACAGGGTAAACTAATGTGGGCCTATGGGGGCTCACAGAGTCTGCATCAGCTACCAACGGACATGCATTGTCTGGACTAAGACCTCCTACATATATGTAGCAGGTGTGCTTTACAGACCTTGAAAAAAAAAGATTCTCAGCTCCATATGGAGAAACAAAAAACCCAGGATCTCCAAAACAATCATGTACAACAACAGATCATCTGGAGGTATCTCCATCCCCGATCTCAAGTTGTACTACACAGCAATAGTAATAAAAACTGCATGGTATTGGCATAAAAACAGAAAGGAGGATCAATGGAACTGCATAGAAGACCCAGAAATAAACCCACACACCTATGAATACTCAATTTTTGACAAAGCAGCCAAAACCATTCAATGGAAAAAAGACAGCATCTTCAACAAATGGTGCTGGTCCAACTGGATGTCCACATGCAGAAAAATGAAAATAGATTTATATTTATCACCCTGCAGACAAAACTAAAGTCCAAGTGGATCAAAGACCTCAGCATAAAACCAGATACTCTAAATCTGTTAGAAGAGAAAGGGGGGAACAGCCTAGAACTCATTGGCACAGGAGACACCTTCCTGAACAGAACACCAACAGCACAGGCTCTAAGAGCAATAATCAATAAATGGAACCTCATGAAACTGAAAAGCTTCTGTAAAGCAAAGAACACTGTCATCAAAACAAAACGACTGCCTACGGATTGGGAAAGAATCTTCACTAACCCTTTATCTGACAGAGGACTAATATTCAGCATGTACAAAGAACTAAAGAAGCTGAAAAGCAGCAAACCAAGTAATCCAATTAAAAAATGGGGAACAGAGCTAAACAGAGAATTCTCAACAGAGGAATATCAAATGGCAGAGAACCACTTAAAAAAATGCTCAACCTCATTAGCCATCAGGGAAATGCAAATCAAAACGACCCTGAGATATCACCTTACACCCATCAGAATGGCCAAGATGAAAAACTCAAGGGACAACACATGCTGGAGAGGTTGTGGAGAAAGGGGAACCCTCCTTCACTGCTGGTGGGAATGTAAACTGGTACAACCATTCTGGAAATCTATCTGGCGCTTTCTAAGACAATTAGGAATAGTGCTTCCTCAAGACCCAGCTATACCACTGCTAGGTATTTACCCAAAGTTTGCTCAAGTACACAAAACGGATACTTGCTCAACCATGTTTATAGCAGCTTTATTTGTAATAGCAAGAACCTGGAAACAACCCAGATGTCCATCAACGGAGGAATGGGTACAGAAATTGTGGTATTTTTACACAATGGAATACTACTCAGCATTCAAAGAGGAGGAAATCATGAAATTTGCAGGCAAATGGTGGGATCTAGAAAAGATCATTCTGAATGAAATATCCCAGAAGGAGAAAGACAAACACGGAATATACTCACTCATATAGACCTATAAGATATGATAAACTTAATGAAATCTGTACACCTAAAAAAGATAATCAAGAGAGTGGACATGGGGTAAGATGATCAATCCTCCTTTAGAAAGACAGATGGGATGTGCATTGAACGTATGACACCAGTCTACTGAGCGCATCTGAAAGACTCTAACTAGCAGTGTTGTCAAAGCAAAGACTCATGACCAAACCTTTGGCAGAGTACAGGGAATCATAAAAAAATTTCAAGTCTCTGAAGAAAGAATTAGAGGAAGATATGAGAAGATGGAAAGATCTCCCATGCTCATGGCTTGGCAGGATTAACATAGTAAAAATGGCCATCTTACCAAAAGCAATCTACAGATTTAATGCAATTCCCATCAAATTGCCAACACAATTCTTTACAGACCTGGAAAGAAAAATTCTCAGCTTCGTATGGAATAACAAGAAACCGAGAATTGCTAAAACAATCCTCTACAATAAAAGATCTTCTGGAGGTATCTCCATCCCTGATCTCAAGCTGTACTATAGAGCAACAGTTATAAAAACTGCATGGTACTGGCATAGAAACAGAATGGTGGATCAATGGAATCGAACAGAAGACCCAGAAATAAACCCACACACTTACGGACACCTGATTTTTGACAAAGATGCCAAAACCATACAATGGAAAAAAGATAGCATCTTCAACAAATGGTGCTGGTCCAACTGGATGTCTACGTAGAAAAATGAAAATAGATCCATACTTATCACCCTGCACAAAACTGAAGTCCAAGTGGATCAAAGACCTCAACATAAAACCAGACACATTAAATCGGCTAGAAAAAAAAGTGGGGAATACCCTAGAACTCATTGATACAGGAGAAAACTTCCTGAACAGAACACCAACAGCACAGGCTCTAAGAGGAACAATCAATAAATAGGACCTCATGAAACTGAAAAGCTTCTGTAAAGCAAAGGACACCGTCATCAAAACAAAGCGACTGCCTACAGATTGGGAAAGTATCATCACCAACCCTTTATCTGACAGAGGACTCATATCCAATATATATAAAGAACTAAACAAGCTGAAAAGCAATAAACCAAGTAATCCACTTAAAAAATGGGGAACAGAGCTAAAGAGAGAATTCTCTGTAGAGGAATATAGAATGGCCAGAGAAGCACTTAAATGCTCAACCTCGTTAGCCATTAGGGAAATGCAAATCAAAACAACCCTGAGATTTCACCTTACACCCATCAGAATGGCCAAGATGAAAAACTCAAGGGACAACACATGCTGGAGAGGTTGTGGAGAAAGGGGAACCCTTCTCCACTGCTGGTGGGAATGTAAACTGGTACAACCACTCTAGAAATCAATCTGGCGCTTTCTCAGACAACTAGGAATAGCGCTTCCTCAAGATCCAGCCATACCACTCCTAGGCATATACCCAAAAGAGGCGCAAGTACACAAAAAGGACATTTGTTCAACCATGTTTGTAGCAGCTTTATTTGTAATAGCCAGAAGCTGGAAACAACCCAGATGCCCCTCAACTGAAGAATGGATGCAGAAACTGTGGTACATCTATACAATGGAGTATTACTCAGCAATGAAAAATAAGGAAATCATGAAATTTGCAGGTAAATGGTGGGACCTGGAAAGGATCATCCTGAGTGAGTTGTCCCAGAAGCAAAAAGACACTCATGGTATATACTCACTCATATAAACCTACAATATAGAATAAACCCACTAAAATCTGTACATCTAAACAAACTAAGCAAAAGAGAGGATCCTAACTAAAATGTTCAATCCCCATCCTGAAAGGCAAAGAGGATGGACATCAGAAGAAAAAGAAAATAGGAGACAACCTCGGAACCTGCTACAGAGGGCCTCTGAAAGCCAGAAGAAAACAGGAAACAACCTTGAAACCTTCCACAGAGGGCCTCTGAAAGCTTCTGCAGTATAGACTGTCAAAGCAGATGCTGAGCCTGATGGCCAACTGATGGGCAGAGTGAATGGAATTCTATGTAAGAAGTGGGAAATAGTAATAGCTGGAGGGGACGCGAACTCCACAAGGAGAGCAACAGAACAAGATAATTTGAACACAGGGAACTTCCCAGAAAATCGTACTCCAACCATGGACTATTCGTGGAGAGACCTGGAACCCCTGCACAGGTGTAGCCC
>NW_026596069.1:8042075-8072065 GCF_907164565.1 Psammomys obesus
ATGGACTATTCGTGGAGAGACCTGGAACCCCTGCACAGGTGTAGCCCATGGCAGTTCAGTGTCCAAGTGGGTTACATAGTAATGGGAAGAGGGACTGCCTCTGACATAATCTGATTGGCCTGCTCGTTGATCACTTCCCCCTGAGGGGGGAGCAGCCTTACCAGGCCACAGTAGAGGACAATGCAGCCACTTTTGATGAGAACTGATAGACTAAGATCAGAAAGAAGAGGAGAACCTCCCCTATCAGTGGACTTGGGGAGTGGCATGCATGCAGAAAGGGGAGGGAGGGTGGGATCCAGAGGGTAGGAGGGAGGGGCTTATGGGGGGATACAAAATGAATAAAGTGTAATTAATAAAAAATAAAAAAAAAGAAAGAGTTAGTCTGATGGGGAAAGGATAGGAGCTCCACAAGGACCAAATATATCTGGGCACAGGGTCTTTTCTGAGACTGACATGCAACCAAGGACCATGTATGGATATAACCTAGAACCTCTGCTCAGATGTAGCCTGTGGTAGCTCAGTAATTAAGTGGTTTCCCATAGTGAGGGGAACAAGGACTATTTCTAACAGGAACTCAATGACTGGCTCTTTGACCTCCCCACCCCCAAGGGAGGAGCAGTCCTGTTAGGCCACAGAGGAGGGCTTTGCAGCCAGTCCTGAAGATACCTGATAAAACAGGATCAGATGAATGGGGAGGAGGTCCCCCCCATCAGTGGACTTGGAAAGGGGCAGGGAGGAGATGAGGGAGAGGGGGGGGATTGGGGAGGGAATGAGGGAGTGGGATACAGCTGGGATACAGAGTTAACAAAATGTAACTAATAAGAAAAAAATAAAATTAAAAAAAGATATTACACAATATATATAATATATCATGATATACCATCTATCAGTAGGAAGAAAGTAGCTAAAAATAATAAACTGCATTAAACCTAACATACTTTTCTGAATTAGAATCTTAGTTGTGGTATTTTGTTGTTGGTTGTTGTTCTGTTTTATTAAGTAATGGATTTATTAAAGGAAGAAAAAAAGTCATTTTCTAAATTACATGGATCAGCTACAACCCAGCACTGAAATAAAATCAAATTAAGGTGAGTTTGTGCTGTTGGCTGTTATTTAATTTTGTGAAGGTCTTTGTTTATTACTGTACTTCTACTTGTTAGTGTTATAATTAACAAAAAGAAACAGAAGCAGAAAAAAAGAGCAGAAGAATCAGAGAAAACCTTTCCTTCTTGGCCATAGGAATATAGAGTATATGATCTAATTTGCCCATTGTGCAGAAAGTCCCACACTATTTTATTATATTCTGGCAAGCCTTCAGTATGGTATGAGGAATAATCGGCTATTATACCATTACATTGAGAGAAGAATAGAGTAGACAAAGCAGGAACTCATAAGTAATTGATAAGAACTGACATTGACCCTAGTTTATCAGGTCTCATCAGTATTGGCTTCTTTGTCTTCCTCAGTAGACTGGTATGGCTGCTCTGCCTTTAAGTGGAGGTGATCAAAGAGCCAGCCCATGAGTTCATGTCAGAGATGATTCCTGTTCCTATTATTGGGAAACCCTCTTGGACACTGAGCTTCCATGGGCTACTTATATGCAGGGATCCTAAGTTATCTCTATGCATGGTCCTTGTTTGGAGTATCAGTCTCAGAAAAGACCCCTATGTTCATATTTTTTTTTGGTTCTGTTGCTCTTCTTGAGGAGCTCCTGCTCCCTCCAGGTTTTTCTGTCTCCCTCTTTTTTCATTAAGATTCCCTGCACTCTGCCAAATAGTTTGGCTATGAATCTCAACATATGTTTTGATACACTGCTGGGTAGAGTCTTTCAGGGGCCCTTTGTGATTGTCTCCTGTCCTATTCCTTGTTTTCTCCCTCTTCTGATGTCCATCCCGTTTGCCTTTCTGAATGAAGATTGAACATCTTACCAGGGTCCTCCTTTTTGATTAGCTTCCTTAGGTGTACAAATTTTAGTATGTTTATCCTATATTATATGTCTAATATCCACTTAAAAGTGAGTATATAGCATATGTGTATTTCTGCTTCTGGAATACTTCACTCAGGATAGGGGAGGAGGACCTACCCTATCATTGGACTGGGCGAGGGGCATAGGAGAAGAAGAGGGATGGGGATGGGATTGGACGGGGGTTAGGGGAGAAGATATAGCTGGGATACAAAGTGGATAAACTGTAACTAATAAAAATAAAAAATACAAACACCACAAAAAATAATAAAAACACATTTAATCCTTCATAACTAGTAAACATCTTAAAAATGTTTTTACCACACAATGACATAGGCAAACCAATCTAACATCTGTAAGATAATGTATATGATTTGTTTAGGACTACCTAATAAAATTATAATTTATGAATATTGAAAAAAAGAAACTGACATTGAGATTTTTAACCCTAAAGATCAAAGATTTCTGTTCTTTTGTCTTATCATAAATCATACTAGACACCATAGCAGATATATAAACATAAAACGTCTGGGTCAATGAGTCCTTGCCAATTTGATTACATGAGCGTAAGAGAAAATACAACATAAACCATTATTAAGTGACACCATTAAAAGGAACTTAGGCAGGGAGTTATTGAAGATCTCAGGGTTTGTAGCTCTGTGTCACCGATGATTACATCTCCAGTAGTACATAGAGTACCTTCAAGAATGATGAATGCTAGTCATTGGAATTGATACATCTAGTTGTACACCAATCCAATTTCTCCATTTTTTGGTGACATATTTTTAGTGATATGGCTTTATAATCAGATTGTAGATGGTAAGCAATAACCTTGACAATAATCTATGATTTTTTTTTTTTTGTGGGGTGAATATGAGATTCTTGTAAAAGAATTCAACAAGATATAAGCCATTCTTGATGTTGGAGACTTTACTTGGTTGTATAGAAGATATAGTTGGGACATTGTCTCACGCATAATTTGGTTACTCATTTAAATTCCTTTCACAAAAATACAGATCATTTATCTACCTACATATCTGTCTAGATATAAGTACAGATGCAGACAAAGATATAGATGAAGCATTTACATTAGTAGTTTTCTGTGTAGTTTTTCAAAAGGGATTTTGTTAGTTGTTCTCTATCATATTCCCACCTTTATCCTGTCTTCTCATTTCACTTAACTCCCCTATTCTAGTTTTCTTTTTGTCTTTTTTTTAAAATTAACATTATGTATTATTTTCTCATCCTTGAAGGATACCCCTGCACCAGTTTGTTCTATACTAGCTGTCTAAATGCTATGTTTTTTTCAAGTTCAAAAGTACATATCTAAAGGGTAAACCTAATACCCAACGTCAAGAGAAAACATGCACTATCTTTCTTCATCAGTGCAATAGTGGCACAAATGTTATGGAAGTAAATATTCACTTTTTGGTGAAATTTAAGGCTCACTTCCTAAGAAGAAAAACACACATTGCTCTGTTAAAGTGACTAAGACCTGACATCTGTAGGTCATGAGCCCAAGTGGAAAATCTACTATGTGTATCTGCTTCAAAAACATGGTATAAAATGACCATAATGACATATTCCTCTACCTAAAGATCAGTGTGTAAATCAACCCCCATAAGAGAAGATTAATCTTACAGAAAATAATAATAGACACAGAGATTCAAAACTGTGAAAAAAGGTGAGAAAAGTTGATGCAATTAGCCATAATTAGGATATATTTATCAGAATCCTCCCCTAAAGAGTCAGGAATCTATGTAATAGAAGAAGTAGAAAGAACATAAGAGCAAAGGGCGGTAGATAACTACAAGGAAATAGCATCATCCAGACACAATAGAGTTGATGGACATATGAACTCACAGAGCCTGTGACAGCTGTACAAGACCCACAAAGATTCATACCAGACAAAATACTAGCACAGAGGAACAAAAATGGCATAAACTTCCACCCCTAACCAAGGAGGTATTTGTCATTGATACCTGCTGATAAGGGGGAGATCATTTTTCTCCAATGGAGTGCCACTTATTATATCAATGACACTCTAAAATAGCTTCCTTCCAGAAGCAGTTGGACAACACAAAACAGAATTCTGTTTGTTCTTACTTTTTTTGTCTTATTGATTTTGTTTTGCTTTGACTTTCTTTTATTTTTATTTTTTTAGGTAGGGTGGGGGTGAACATAAACTTTGGTGGGTAGGGAGGAAGAACCTAGAAAGATTTCAAGGAAAGAAAAATATGATCAAGGTATTGTTGTATGTAAAAAGTTTAATTAAAATATTAATTAAAGTACAATGAAGATTTGCTCCTTAGATCAAACACTATATTTCAGAATATATTTCCCTTCTCTGATTCAGTAGATTTTCTTTCATAGAAGAAGAAAAACAAAGAAGTGTTCTTCGTAAGTATACCATATTACTCTCATTTTAGGTTTGGTCCCGGCATGTAATCAGTCAGATAAGAGAACATTTTCATGTAAGTGGTAATATGGCACTCATTACACCATAGTTAGCAATTTAATTATTGGGGTCACAAACATCAGCAATACCCTATGTTCAACTGAATTACCTTGATTTTGAAATAACAACTCCTTCTATATTAGGTCATACAGTAGTAGGGATGTTTGAACTTGCTGACCCTTGAACTGGGCATCAAATAGTGAGCAGTCCTAGATTAGTAGTTACTAATCTGAAATAAGACTGCAAATATTTATATTGCTAAATGGTAAGGTGGTCGCGAATTATTGATGAGTTTTCCTCTCTCTTGCAATGTCAGAAAATAAACCTGTATGACTCTCAAGCAAGACTGCTTCTGTATTTGTTTTAGATTTCTGTACTCAGGTATTCAGGGGTTATTACTGCAATTGTAAAAAAAAAAAAAAAAGAATGTACTGAATGTGAACTGTAAGTGTGAGCAGGAAGGCAACCCAGCTAAATTTCAGGCAAACATACTCAAGACCATTAAGTCTTCCCTCAATGGCTTCTCTCCACTATCTCTGTCTCTCTGTCTCTTTCTCTCTGTGTCCGTCACTTTGTGTCTGTCTCAGTGTCTTTCACTCTTATTTTCTTTCTCTCCATTTTTGATAATTTTCTCTCCTCTGCCTGCTTTCTTTCTCTGTGTGTTTGTGTTTTCTGTGTAGAACATGAGTAGTTGCCAAGGTCTTGACTAGAAACAAAATGAAAAGGCTCTTTGCAAGTTTGTCAGGGACCACAAATAGGAAAGATCTTGTGCATTATAAAGACACTCAATGTTGACATTAGTAAAAAATGTAATATTATCTCACTACAAAACAATAACATAGCAGATTGTTTTGTAGTTTAAAATGTGTTCTTTCTCATAAGGTTTCTGTGTTTTTGTTTTGTTTGTTTTGTTTTGTTTTAACCTAATCAATGGTTAAGCATAGAAGGCAGCTCTTTCTGCAAAAGAAAATATATGACAAGTAACAAGATTTGAGGTGGTTTCTCTGTTTTAACCACTATGTTACTTCTTTCTGTGGCAATGTGACAGACAAGCTGGCACTGCAAGCTTCCTTCAACAAGCGACATCTACCTGGTGCAGATGTGGAGTATAACAAAGAAAAACAATCACTTTTGTGCAGAAGTACTCATGGCATGGAGATTTTGTTCCATTCCAAAATCAAGTTACTGAGAAAGCTGCTTTAAGGGAGTATGCACTTGGCCTGCTTTTTGAGCGTTCAAAGATGTAATGAGAATTTCATGGGTAACTTTTTAGTAAAGGTCATTTAGGCCATTTAATAATTCCAAAATCTCCTGTGGAGAGTCTATGGTGGAAAGGAAGTTTTAACATAAAAAAAACAAACACAAATTTGTCCTTTTAGGTATGAAGGGTATGAAAAAAAAGGTAAGGAGAACACAGGATTGTAAGCTCAGAGAAAGAGAAATATTTGCGAGCAGCTAGTAGAAATTCAGTACTAAGCCTGCAGAACAAGCACTGCAGGCTGCATGGGCAGAGGCAAAGCAACTTGAAGGTCTCCTGCCCAGAGCTCAAACGTGTACAGCTTCAGGAGCCAGGCGATCAAGGGCTAGGGCTCAAGGTTTTTCTTTAATTCTAGAGTGCTATCATTCATAAGAATTCCAATATTGCACGGACACATTCACATGTAGACTTTGAAGGAACCTGACAAAGTCATGTCCTGAAAGTTGATCTGGGCCAGACTAGAGTGTTACAGGGTCAAATGCACTGATACCAAGAAAAGTCATATGAGCATGCGTGAGGAATTTCCTTCTATGAGCATAGTGGAATACTGCACCTAGGGTAAAGGGGATCTTCATCTACACATTGTCAAGACAATTTTCTTAGGAGTCATGTTTATAATGTAACAACTAAAAAATGAGCTGCTAATACTCTCTATTTCGCCATTGCAACTGTAAAATGAAAGACGGTCACATTCTCGGTTAATTTTTTTTAAATTCCTTTTCAAAGGGTAAATTATGACCTACTTAATAACACTACAGCTGGGTTCCAATGGAGGCCTCTGAGTGACTGTGCAGAACTTTTGTTGTAGATGTGCTAAGATGTTGACCAGAGACCAGATCAACTTTGGACACTGTTTGATATCCATCATTGACAAGTGACATGGGGACAAGGACTACTATTTTCCTCATCTGGCATCAAGCTCCTGCTTCAGAACTCTGAAGGTGAGTCAAGGATGCATTCTTCCTTGAAGTACAAAAGCACATCAAAATCCTCCAAGCTTTTGAAAACACAAAATCAAGCACTCACACTAAATATAAGAAATTTATTAACATTTATGTTAAGGTTCTGATCTCAAACATATAGAAAAAAGTAGAGAATGTCAATATTAAGATATTAACACACACAAACGTGCATGCCATACATACACATACACATGCACACACACACACACACACACACACACACACACACACACACATATTCATTCCCCCAAAGAAACAGAAACTATGCATTAATGAAGCCATTTATGTACAGTATAAGTTAAGGAGGTGTAGAAGTAAATAGTCACCACAATTTTATCTGTAAGCAAGAGACCCAGGAAACCTGAGAATGTCCTGTAAATGCTTGAGGGGCAGTAAAATAGCTTCTAGCCCAGGTGTGGAGTTCTGAGAACCAGGATTGCTGAGAGTTACAGGCAACCAGTTCCTACCTTAATCCCTCAGAGTTCATTCAAAGACTCTTCCCCACCCCCTCCCACACTATTTTTACTGGATTAAGGTCTTCAGAATACTTTATAATGCCTACCCTCACTGTGCAGAATAATCTGTCCCACTCAGCAGCCATCTAAAAATGTGAGCCTCTAAGAAACCTTCAGAGACACACAGAATTCAGTCAGCTCTCTGGATGTCATCTTGGCCAATCAAGAAGACAGGTAAGATAACCATGAGATATCTGTCTCCTTTGATCTTAGCATCCAATAAATCTTCCTAAACTCTAGTTAATTTCCATATATAAACAATGATTTTTCATGAATTTGACAAAGGTTCCTGCATTCCATCCAAGTTTTACTCATCTGCTCCTAAGAAGAGGATACGAAGTCAGTGTCTGTTATTCTGTCCTTCTTTCTGCTATGTTTTCTACAGTGATGTAAAGTTAACAGTGTATATCATTACAGAAAATTTGCTTATCATATGCTATACAATCAGAATAACAGGGTAGTGATGTCTACATACACCAGTGTCCCTCAGTAGCCAGAATTAACTGGTACTAGAAGCCTCTAAAGACACCAGAATCTCTGTCTCCTATGTAAAAGACAATTTATTTGCATATAAAATGTTCACATCATTTTCTGTAGCTCAAAAATCATCTCTCACTTACTTACAGCACCCAGTGCAAAATAAACACTGCCCAAATAACTGCTATACTAGTTTGTTCAGGGAATAGTTAGAGGAACATAAGAAGTAAAGGCACTTTCTTTTTCAAATATTTTCAAGTCATGTTTGATTGAGTCCACTGATACTGAAACCACAGGTATGAGAGCTGTGTGTGTATGTGTACTTACAAAGACAGAGAAGACATTGATGACTGCTTACTGCATTAGTAATTTCTATTGAGTTCACTGATAGTATTAAAACACCACCTCTAAAGAAGCGTCCTCTGTTCTCCAGGCTTTTATGTGGGTGAACATGAACGAGCTTAATTACTGCCTTTGCTGTTTTGTTTTGTTTTTTTGGTTTTTTTTGAAGATGAAGATGTAAAGAAAATTAATATTAAGGAAGAAATATATAAACAAACTCTGTTGGAGTTCTTCTCTAAGAAGAGAGACAGAATAATATTTTATATTTTCATGTTTGACACAATTAGCTACTGCTAACTGGTAAGTGGCTTGAAACTTACAAGACAACAATGTAGTGAAAAGTGAAATTTTATTAGGGAGTGTGGAGGCAAATAGCTACCATAATGTTATCTGTAGGTAGGAGACCCAAAAAACAGAATTTTATGTAAAGTCCTGAGAGCCAGTAGCATAGCTTATAAACTCCAGTTGTGGAGCTGTTTATTTATTTTTAAATAAAATTTTAAATAATTTTTTTAAATTTAAAATTATTTAAAAATATTTTTTCCTAATTATTTTTTGTGGTATATCTGATTATTCCCCCAAAAGAATTATGCAAAATCAAAACTGGAAGAAATGGTTCTGGCTTCCATTTCTGCTTTTGGTTTCAGTAATTCCAGTGTGAGACAAATCATATCTGTCTGGCCCCCTTGCTGTGAAATAAGTGTGCTCAAGTCATCTTGTGTTTACAACCTTGATCTTTATTCAGTGTGATGATGTGAGATGCAGTGGGAGACTTGGGAAGTGAGAACTATTCGTAGGTATCTGTGCCATGTAGACATCAGCCTTTCAGTTCTTCTGGAACTCCAATTAGCTTCCACAACAGGACTTCCATTATAGGAGGCATCCTGATCCCAGCTTCTCTGACATTTACCTTACATGTGATCTTCTGAAGACACCTCTGCTGAAGGATGTCATTTGCCCTGAAGACCCCACTGGAATATGGACCAGTAGAGGTAATTAAAGGATCTAAAAGTCTTTGATTAAAGAATTTGCCACTTACTCCAGAAAACACGTGGTCCTGGATTGTGAGCCAGAAGTTATTTTGGGCTACATAATTAGAAATTCTCCATCCACTATAAAAACCAGTGTGGATATGTCAACAAACAAACAAACAACTATATACACACACACACACACACACACACACACACAAACCTTATTTTATATAAAATCTGGCTTTAGGTATCTTTGTTATAGCAACAAAAAGTAGCCTGAGATCAGTGCTGTTGCTTCTATTCTGGAAATTCTTGTAGGACTGAGGAATTTTAGTATATTTTCTGATTATCCTATCCCAATACTATACACACAAAAAAAATCTAATGTTGAATGAGAATTCATTCTATTTGATTTAAATTCAACCTACACAAAACTTCAGTTTGAATTTTTGTGCATGTGTATGTGTGTGCATGTGATTGGGTTATTGGTGTTAATTATTGGTAGAATGCTTTATTCCTAATAGCTTTAAAATTCATCAGTAAAGAATACCAGACAATCAAGTTACAATATACTAGTTTTTAACCTTCCACAATTCCAAAATCAGATTCATGAGAATTCCTATTTAATACCGTGGTAAACAAAGAAACCAAAAATTCTTTGTGAAACAATTCCCTTTACTGATTTTACCCTTTCTTTACACTTTTATCTGAAATTTCAGTCCTGTGAAAACATCTATTGGCAAAAAGTACAAAGTCACTGAGAACAAAGCATTGCATCTATCCCATACCAATGCAAATTTTCATTTGAAACATCTATCCATGTTGTCTCATACTGCTGACATTTATTTTTATTGCTTTTAAATATTTCATCACTTGAATATATCACACTTGTTCACCGATTTGGATTTTACATAGATAGTGTGGCTGTTTCCAGTGGAGAACTGTTAGAATTAAACATGCTTGAAGAATTTGTTACTTATTCTGGAAAACCAGTGGCCCTGAGCTGTAGACCAGGATTCTTCTATTGAGTCCAACTATTGTCACTTCTCTACCTATTATGGAAACTACCATTGAGATTTATGAAAAAACTGAACATTAAACTACCATATGGCTCAGCTATACAACCCTTGAGTATATGCTCAAAAGCCTGGAAGTCAACACACTCTTGTGACACTTACATACCCTGTTCTTCTCTACACTAATCACCATAACAAGAAAATTAAACACATTATGATGTCTATCAACAGAAATGTTTATAAATAAAGGGGCACACACACACAAGCACACATTCCCACGCACCACACCCATGCACAAAAGCACACACACATGCTAAAACATCACAATACCCACGTACACACAGAGAGTCTTTTCAGCAGTAAAGATGAATAGAATTATTTCACCTGAGGAAACATGGACCCTCACATCATCATGTAAAATGTCATCAGGCAGAGTTAAAGAAAAAGAGCACATCTGTTTTATTTTCAGAACCCAGATTTTAAAATACAGAGCTTAGAGTTATGAATCAGTGGTTCAAGCATTTAACATTACTAGTATGAAGAGTATATCCTCAGAAACTATGTTAAAGAAAAACAGTGTTTGTGGTGTGCTTGTAATTTGAGTGTAAATAGGATGGAGGTGGTCAAGGTAGTTAGATAGATAAACCATTTCTTCAAAGTCTGGGATCAAGAGTGAGACTTCTTCTCCATGCATGGTCCTTGGTTGGTGCTTCAGTATCTGTAGATTCCCCTGGGCCCAGATTGTTTAGCTTTGTTGGTCTCCTTGTGGAGCTTCTGTCCTCTCCAGTACCTTCTATCTCTCCCCACCCCTCCTTCTTCCATAAGACTCCCTGCACTCTGCCCAATGTTTGGCTGTGAGTCTGTGCATCTGCTTCCATACCCTGTTGAGTGGAGCCTTTCAGGGATCCTGAGTAAGGGGAGCAGAGTCTGTCTCTGACATGGACTAGGTTGCCTGCTCTTTGATCACTTCCCCCTGGTGGTGCAGCCTTGCCAAGCCACAGAGGAAGAGGATCCAGGCAGTCCTGATGAGAGAATGCTAAACTGGAGTTAGATGGTAGGGGAGTAGGACTCTACCTTTCAGTGGACTAGGAGAAGGGGATGGGGAGGTTGAAGAGTGAGGGAGGGTGGTAATGGAAGGACATGAGGGAGGGGCTACAATCAGGATATAAAATAAATAAATTGTAAACAAACAAACAAATGAGACTTCATCAATGGATTATGAAGAAGGGCAATCAAGGAAGACACTCAAAATCAACCTCCTCTTCTCTGCATACTTAACATGTGCATACACACTCACAAACACACAAAAATTTAAACATGCAAACATGCATCCACACCACTCAAAAATTCACACACACATAAATATATATGTGCATGTGCTTGTGTAAGTCAAGAAACAAGAAGGTGGATCGTAAGGAAATTATAATCTTCAGAGAAATAGGTGAAAGAGAGGGTATGTACGTTTGACACAAGAGCAGAAGGATGGACTTTCTCTGGAGTAGGAAAGGGACCCAACCATAGAGTGGCAAGAGACACAGAAAAGGGAGTGTCAGTGTCAGTGTGAATCAGAAGGAAATATAAATACATATTAAAATGACAAAGAACCACAGTGCATTGTGTGTGTGTATTTGGCTAATGAAAAAATTAAGATATGAATATCAGTTTTACTGAACAATGTGAGGCTACTGTCTAAAGTGGTTGTCTACCTACTATGCTTTGCGCAAGAAGAGGAACCAGACCTTTGCGCGTCTGGCCGTAGTGTTACACGTTGGGGTTGGATGTAGGGGTCACTGCCCCTAACTTAGTGCTATCTGGATATGAATTAAGCTAGGAAAAAAAAAATGTATTCCGGGCATTTGTTCCTCCTTCAGAAAACAGGAAATGAAAGTTTTATTCAGTTGTTTTTAATTGTGATCTTTATTTATTTATTTACTTTTTCTTTATTAAACAATTTATTATTTTTCTATGTTATATAATAGCTAGGATCAGAAGGAAGGAGAGGAAGACCTCTCCTATCAACAGACTTGGGGAGGGGCATGAGTGGAGAAGAGGGAGGGAAGGTGGGATTAGGAGGGGAGGAGTTTGGGGTTTATGGGGGGGATACAATTTAATAAAACTTAAAATAAAAAAATAAAAAATATATTTCCAACAGCTATAGCTTCACACCTTGTTCTTATTTTATTATATTATCTGAGAGCCTGACACAGTTTGTAGTAACTGTAGTAAAAGCAGAGATCTTAGTTTTATTTTGACGTTTATATTTTATTTATTATTGTTAGTATGAAATGTGTTGATTGTATATCTTCATAGATATGTTTGCCATAGATCCGTGTGGAAGTCAAAGGTCAACTTGAAAGATTGATATCTGGTGGTCAGTCTTCCATAATATATGATTTTCCCTGCTGAACCTGCTAATTTGGTTAGCCTCAAGCAAAAACCGTTACATGACGAGGAAAGATTTGATGATTGCATTTGATCAGAACCTTTTGGATTACTATTAAACCACATGCTTATCTACAGAAATAAAAACATGTGGTTTAAAATCTCGATGGTTGGGCCCAGTGGTTAAGAGCACTGGCTGCTCCTACAAAAGATTTCGGTTCAATCCCATGCACCCACATGGTGCGTGGGTCACAGCAACTCCAGATTCAAGGTGTTGATGTCCTTGAACTTCTAAGGGTATACATGCACACACAGGTAAAACACTCACAGATAAGATGAAATAAATCTAATATAAAAAATGTTGATTCATTAAGTTTCCTTCCTTTGGATTCCCCCCACCTTAAGTCCTTTCTCCTTGGGCCTAACAAGAGCTTTGCTCCAAAATTAAATGAAATGCATTGAAATAAAATCAAGGTTTTTTTTTTTTTAATCATGAATAGTTACAGAATTTTTCAGAAAATGCATTTTCTTATAATTTAAACAAATGTTTTTTTTTTTCTTTAGTCTGTTGTTGAGGTAGACAGAAGTGGAAGTATTGGCTTTAAAATTAAAAATTAATTCTGTATACTTAAAACTTCCAAAAACATAATGATAAATTATCAATTTTATAATGATAAACTTTGTTCTCGTATTGCCTAATTTTATTTATAGTATGTTCATTTGTTTTTTTGTTGTTGTTCTCATTTAGTTCAAGTGAGATTTTTATAAAAGTTTGTTAGCTACAAGAAATTTAATAAGCTGCTCTTTTTATATTTCTTTCTGGAATTAGCTGGATACTGATGCATTTCTATTTAGAATATCTACAAATTTATTTATGAGTCCATTACATTCATAATACTTTGATAGAAATTTTTTATTACATATGTGAATAGTCTTCTTGGTAACATTGTTGTAAAAGTTTTTAATATTTTATTGTGTTTTCATGATTTGCATCATTTTAGCTACTTATATAATTGTTATCTGTTTTTGTATGAACACGCATAACCCTTGTTTAATTCATCAAACCATTAATGTATGAAACTATACCAGGATATCCTGTTTTATTTTTCTTATTTACTGTCTAAATTGTCTTTATCCTCATAATCCTACATAATTTTAGAAAATTTACAGATCTGCGAAATTAGTAAGTATATACATTTTAGAATTTATATAAAATTAAATGACAAAAATTGAATATTTTGAAATTGACTTATTTTTTACTGTTTCTTTTAAAAAGCAACTAAGTTCACATCAGCTATTTCTCTGGTAGTATTTTAATGTTACAATAGATAATTATATCTTTTTGGTAATTTGATAATTTTATTGTGAGTTTATTGAATTGTATTCTTCCTAGTATATTTTTTTTTCTGTAACATCTGCATTGCCTGACAAGTAATACTTGAATCACAACTTTTCCTTGTCTTTTTATATGTCTCTTATAAATAGCAGTTGCTTTTTTATTCTCATATGAACATGACTGTCTTCTACTTGAATTACTGAGTTCATTTCTATTTAATGAAATCCAGTTTTACACCCATTATTCTATTTCATACTTTTATCTATTTCCCTTATATTTATGTACTTTTTCTTTCTGTGGTGAAATATTAAAAAGATACATAACTCAGAAGTACAAAATTAATCAAAAATTTTATCATCTTTCTGTGTTATTGTTAAACCCTCAATACTTACATGAGATTTATGATTCATTATAACCTGACATCACATTTGTCTCTCCTCCCATCCCCGGCTTTCTTTTCTCAGCCCCTCCCCGTCTCTACTCCTTTTTCTTCTCTTCATTCCTCTCAAACATTTTCTAATTACGTATTGTATAGCTGAGTATTTAAAACACAGAATTCATGGTAGGCAAGTGACCTTCCAGAAGCTACAGTGTAAACCCTTCCAATTTTATTTGAAAAACTGAAAGAGGACAATGTTAGCCTTGCTTTCTAGCCAGTAGGAATTTACAGTGTCCACTTGGTGATGTTTCACTGATATGTGTTGGAGATATTTTATAAGGCATTCCATTTTGGCCAGGAATACACAAAATACAGACATAGTTTATTAACCAAGACCTTCTGAGGTAATGGCTCTTATTATCTGTTTAAAATCCCTCAAATTTTACTTTAGCCTTCATCAATATGTCATATGTCTGTAGAATTGAGACACGGCTGATTCCTTCTGACAGACTGAAGATGCCATCCCATATTTCCCTGGCATCAGCTCCAGCACTATTAACGCTGAGTTTTTAATTGCTATTCTGTAAAAACCCAAGTATTCCCTTGTAACACTCTTTGGATTTCCTCTGAATTTTACTTTCAGCAATTCCTCATGGTTGTATCTTGGTGTTAGTCCATCTATTATTTATCTTCTTGTGGCAAAGTCTGTGGAACAGTGCAGAATCACTTATCACAGATTCTGTCTTCATCTTGTAGGCATTGTTTGTACCCAGCCCTACCCAGGCTTTTTGTACTCTTCTGTTTCTTTAAGTCCTGCTCTTCCTCCTGTGCTCTAGGTTTTGTGACTTGATTATAACCACCATCTTCTTATTTACTCATCTCTTTGCAGTGTCAGCATCACTATATCAATACTTGGAATATGTCCCACCCACTGTTTTTTATGTATTTTAGTGTTTTATATTTCTACAGCCCTGTTTTGTTCTTTTGAAACTCATTTTAATATATTTTTTTTTCCTTCAGTTTGCAAGTAGCATAGTAAAAATGGGCATTTATAATCTGCTTTGGACTTTTTTTTGTCCAAAAAGTGTAAATAGGCCTCTTGATATTTGAAATATGCCTTATTTTTGTGATTCATAATAGTTTTAACTGACACATAAAACATGAAATTTGTTTATGCTAAGGAAGTAGCATTTGATATAAGTATGCCTTATGTAATGTTTAAATCAAATTAACTAATTCCTTTTCCATAATTATATCTTTTTGATGAAAACTCATCTAGACTAAAGTAATTTCTTCGTATTCTCTCTTTTTAAAAATATCAGAAGGTGAGGAAGACCTCCCTTATCAGTGGACTTAGGGAGGGGCATGCGTGAAGAAGGGGGAGGGAGGGTGGGACTGAGAGAGAAGGAAAGAGGGGTTTATGTTGAATACATAGTGAATAAAGTGTAATTAAATATATATATAATTAATTCTTTGAAAAGAATGCTAAAAAAATAAAGCCAATTGAAAGAAAAAAAATCTAACATATGCAATTCCCATCAAAATACCAACACAGACCTTGAAAAAAAATTCTCAACTTCATATGGAGAAGCAAAAAACTCAAAATTTTCAAAACAATCCTATACAACAACAGATTACCTGAAGGTATCTCCATCCCTGATCTCAAGCTGTACTATAGAGCAATAGTAATAAAAACTACATGGTATTGGCAGAGAAACAGAAAGGAGGATCAATGGAACTAAATAGAAGACCCAGGAATAAACCCACACATCTATGAATACTTGATTTTTGACAAAGAAACCACAACCATTCGATGGAAAAAACACAGCATCTTCAACAAATGGTGCTGGTCCAATTGGATGTCTATGTGCAGAAAAATGAAAATAGATCCATATTTATCACCCTGCACAAAACTAAAGTCTAAGTGGATCAAACACCTCAACATAAAACTAGACACATTAAATCCGTTAGAAGAAAAAGAAGGGAAGACCCTAGAACTCATCAGCACAGGATACTGCTCCCTGAATAGAACACCAAGAGCATATGCTCTAAGATCAACAATAAATAAATGGGAACATAATGAAACGGAAAAACTTCTGTAAAGCAAAAAACACTGTCGACAAAACGACAGCCTACAGACTGGGAAAGGGTCTTCACCAACCCTACATCTGACAGAGGGTTAATATCCAGTATATATAAAGAACTCAAGAAGATAAAAAGCAACAAATCCAGTAATCCAATTAAAAAATGGGCCACAGAGTTAAACAGAGAACTCTCTGTAGAGGATTGTAGAATGGCAGAAAAACACTTAAAGAAATGCTCAGTGTCCTTCGCCATCAGGGAGATGCAAGTCAAAATGAGAGTTCACCTTACATCCATCAGAATGGCTAAGACCAAAAACTCAAGTGACAACAATGCTGGAGAGGATGTGGAGAAAGGGGAACCCTCCTCCATTGCTGGTGGGAATGCAAACAGGTACAATCACTTTGGAACTCAATCTGGTGCTTTCTCAGGCATTTAGGAATAGTGATTCTTAAGATCCAGGTATACCACTCCTAGGCATATATCCAAAAGATGCTCAAGTACACAAGGATATTTGCTCAACCATGTTCTTATCAGCTTTATTTGTAATAGCCAGAACCTGGAAACAACCCAGATGTCCATCAGCAGAGCAATGGATACAGAAATTGTGGTACTTTTACACAATGGAATACTACTCAGCAATTAAAAATGAGGAAATCTTGAAATTTGCAGACAATTGGTGGGACCTAGAAATGGATAATCCTTAGTGAGGTATCCCAAAAGCAGAAGGACACACATGGCATATACTCACTTACATAGACCTATAAGATAGGATAAATATACTGAAATCTATACACCTAAAAATAAACAAGAAAGAGGACTCGGGGTAAGTTGACCATTCCTCACTTAGAAAGACAAATGGGATGGACATTAGATGTAGGAGAAAACAAATAACAGGACAGGAGCCTACCACAAAGGGCCTCTGAAAAACTCTACCTAGCAGTGTATCAAAGCAGATATCAAGACTCATAAGCAAACCTTGGGCAGAGTGCAGGGAATCATATGAAATAAGGGGGAGTCAGTAAGACCTGGAGAGTACAGGAGCTCCACAAGGACCAAATATATCAGGGCACAGGGGTCTTTTATGAGACTGTTTCTCCAACCAAGGACCATGTATGGATATAACCTGGAACCCTTGCTTGGAATATGGTCAATGGTAGCTCAGTGTCCAAATGGGTTCTCTAATAAGGGGAACAGGTACTATTTCTGACATGAACTCATCGGCGAGCTCTTCGACACCCCCCACCCCTCGAGGAAGGAGAAGCCTTGCTAGGCCAGAGAAGAGGACATTGCAGCCAGTCTTGAAGAGACTTGAAAAGCTAGGGTTAGATGGAAGGGGAGGAGGTCCTCCCCTATTAGTGGACCTGGAAAGGAGCAGGAAGAAGATGAGGGAAGGAGGGTGGGATTGTGAGGGAATGAGGGAAGGGGTTATGGCTGGGATACAAAGTAAATAACTTGTGATTAATATAAAAGATAAATAAATTTAAAAACAAAAAAAATAAAAAATAGATGAGGGCAATGGGGTCAAATTAAAACTTTGATTTTAAAAATTAAAAAAAAAGGAAGTGAATAAATTCCTCATCAGTTACAGTATATAGCTATGGTGATGTTAGGTATTATGATGGTTTAAATGAAAATAGCCCCCATAAGCTTATAGGAAGTGGCACTATTAAGAGGTGTGGCCTTAGCCTTGATATGGTGGTTTGTGCCTAGTCTTAAATGTAATTGTTCTGTCATGTTTGGTTGATATCTCTGGGAGTCTTTGACCTTTCTGAAGGAAAATGGAGAAGGAGTAGACCTTGAGGAGAGATGGCACTGTGAGGAATGATTGGAGAGGTCACTGCCATCATGACATAATGTATAAAATGAGAATATATGCTTAAATACAATAGGCATGGCCTTGTTGGAGGAAGTGTGTCACTGGTGATGTGCTCTGTGGTTTTAGATACTCAAGCCAGGCCCAACAGCTCTCTCTCTCTTATTGGAGCCCAATGATCCAGTTATGGAACTCTTGGGTCCTTTTCCACCACCATTATCTTGGCTTCTTCTCCACCACCATTAACATGCCTGCATGCGGCAATGCTTCCCACCATGTCGATAATGGACACTAAACCTCTGAACCTGGAAGCAAGAGCTCCAATTAAATGTTGTTACTGCTTTTTTAAATATCTAATCAATGTTAAGCAAAAGAAAAAGAGTACATAAAGGAAAGTAATAGAATTTAGAGGATTTTTTTCTTTTATTTTATTATCTTAAACTTTATTATCCTTTTTATCTTTTAAGTTAGTAAATTTTTATTTTATAACCTGTAGTTAGTACTTCCATTTTTCCCTTGAAATGAATTTATCTAAAGATTTCTTTAAAAGTGAGAAGATAATGCATAAATGATATTTTATACATTGTTTATATTATTTCAATAGATCTTAATACAAACTAAATGTTGAGTGTTGATGTAACATACAATATGAAATGAGGACACTAGGGAAGATTCAGTAAGCGTCCTCAACAATAGAGGGAACTATTAATGATATTTGTTTTAGGAAGAAGCATATGAAATTGGTTAAACAGTATCATATAAATTATGCATAGCATATCTTTGAATAAATTGTTATTTTATCTGTCATATGAGAATTTCCTAAGCTTGTACATTACTTTAGTAACAAAGAGAATTCTTTGGTAAATAAACAAACAAGAAAAACATATAAAAGCACATATGATCTTATTCCCACCTCCTTTTTTCATAATGTGTATTTCCCTTTTTACTTTTCTTGTCTAAGATTTGTAGTATTAAACCCTTTTTAGGGAAATGAGAATAATAAAAATATTAGAAAAAAAGAGAAGTAACAAAACTGTACTTTAAAAACAGTTGTCTATTGCTATCTTATTGTGTTATCTGAGATCACTGATTCATCTTCAGTTACAGTGTGGCCTCTCTTGAGCTACCCTTTCAAAGTAATTTCAAATATCTTCCCCTTCTGGAGAGCCCAGAACTCATGTGCTACAGCTTTGCCAACATGACTTTCACAAATAAAAGACATCAAGTTGGTATCAATGTCCTTCTTGCTTGAGCCCTTTCTTTTTGTTTTCTTAGACAGCCCTACCCCCACATATTGTCATTTTAAAACTGAGTTTCATTATGTATGCCAGCCTGGCTCAGAACTCATAATCATTTCATATTTTTTCCTGCATACTGGGATCACATATGGACACCTCCTCTCTTGATACGAACTCTTTTGTTTCTCAGAGTATAAAAAAGTTTGCTTGGGACACAGAAGTATCCCCTATGAAGTTTTATTTAGTTTTGTATCATTTTTTGGTTTGGGTCTTATCATAATAAAACATTTTTTATTTACCACCCTTCCCATTTACAGAATATCTATCTATAGATGAGTAGTGTTTATTTCATCAAAATCTTATCTTAAAAAATTCAGTGTTTCTCTGAAATAAATTTTACTAAGAACTAATTCATATTCTCTCTTTCCCTCCCTCCCTCCTTCCCTTTCTCTTCTACTTCTTGACTGCCTGTTTCCCTTCATTTCTGATCTGTTTTATATTGCAAAACACTAAGTATTACTCACTCTGAGATTCTTTTTGCTTTATCATAAAAGCCATGTTTTCCTTGTTGGTACAAATGAGGTCTGAGGGAATGGTTCTCAAAGACTTGTCAACCTCTCAATCACTAAGGTTGCCAGTGGAAGAGATTTGAATTAGCCCTTCAGTGGATATCAAGAGAGAGAATGAAGGCTGCCATTCTAAATACTGAGGACAATGTGCATGCAATGAGAATATGCCAATGTAAGAATGGGCAGAGTGTATCACCTATCCTACTATTATAACTGGTCTTCATCTTCAAACTAGAATAAAATTTCTCACTCTTTCATCTGTTTGTTTGTTCTTAAACATCTTTTAATATATATGTTGATTTATATATTCTTTTATGAGTCACCATAACCTAGAAATCATTCCATTATATATTAGATAATTTCAAAGCAGAAATAGTTTCACACGTCAGACATGTTTAAAAAAAAAAAAACACTGTACACTATACCTGCTTCTATGTGTAGCCAGCTGGAATTATGCACAAATATTGCCATTCGCATGTCTTTGCTCATTAATTTAATTGGCCTATAGTTATCGAGTCTCCCACAGGGAAACAAAATAGCATGAAACCCTTCACCATTTGTATTTTAAGAGGAGGGAAAATGCTTTATTTGGAATATTGCAACTTTTATTTGATGAAAGTTACTATTAACATATTTTCATAATCTTCTCAGCCTAGCAACAGCAGGAGTAAAAGGTGTGAGGGCCATGCAATATTCATGAAATTAAGACGACTGGAGATGAAAGGGAGTTCCATTAGAGAGACCAAGTGTGACAATATGACACATATTTGCATATTTTACACTTTAAATCTTTTCAGCACATCCAAGTTGATATATGGATGTAAACATGCATTGCCAGTTTTTAGCATATTATAAGCCCTCAAGACTTTGCATGCATTTTAATATGTTTCATTATTGCTGTAGATTTTAATTTCCAAACTGCACAGCTTTGATGGAAGGAAGCTGGAAGTCAAGGCATCTGGCCTCTGCCCCAGGCAAGCACAGTGTTTTCTTTGAATATTTTGGGCAAAAACCAGTCTATTTATTTGTGGGGTAGTGGGGGAAATAAAAATTAAAAAAAAAAAAGTGCTGCCCAGAAGCGCGTTTTTGTTTGGTACACATACTAATTAAGTGTTAACTTAACCATTCTGGCAGGGAAGCTAAGGCACTCAGCTGTGGATGGGCCCAAGGAGGCAAACTGTGCAAGCTCCTGAAATCCCTTAACCCCTCTCAGAATGTCTGGGCTTCTATTCTTTGAATGTGGCAATTACTGAAAAGCAGGATTTTTTTTTTTTTAAAAAAATAACAGTTTGTTCTATAAAGAACTGAAAAGAGGAGTTCAGTTGCTCATTTTGTTTTTAGGCGTGTGCACTCTGTTATGGAGAGAGGAAATATTCTCCTCATAGAAGAGTGAGAACACTGGCTCTAAAGAAAGTTTGTGAATGTTTTTCCTTGGCTTGTTTTCTATCATACAAGGAAGGACATGTATTCTAATCGTTGAAGCAGTATGATCTCAATTTTGTACACTATGACCAAAGAAATATTATATTCAAAATAAGGAAAAAATTGTAATAGTTCATTTTCTTAGCCCCTAGAAAATCAGATGGCTATTAAAGACAGATTCTATTATCATTTCAAAATTCATCATTGGCAGAGAATTCTCTGATGCATTGTTTAGAGTCTTCCAAGCAGTCAATATCCCTTACTTTAATTTGCAAAGTTGTGCTGACGAGTTCTGTGCTTACGCATTCTCCTGATGTGAAATTCAGAGCACACATTCCACTCTGGATCCACACATATGAAGAAAGATACATGAAAGATATAGCAGAACAAAGTAGCCCAAACCTACCCCATGATTCGGTAGAGTTTCTAAATCCATGAGAGTGAGATCATGCTTAATTTTTCAAAACACAATTTAGTATTCTAATATTTGGCCAGTTATTTGCAAATAAAACAGACAAAACCACCATAGGTTTTTTGTTTTGTTTTACTGAAAGAGCATATGTAATTAAAATGATTACAATGAGGTCTGGAGAGAGCACTAATCATTTAAGAGCATGTATAGCTTTTCTAGAAGACCTAAGTTCAACACCAACATCTATGTCAGCCTTAAAAACCCAGCTCCACTGTGTCCCAACAACTTTGACCTCTGTGCAAACCTGAACTGTCATGTACATAGCCATTCTTACACAGACACATACGAAGAACTAAAAACTCTAAAATTAAATTTAACAAATGACTGACTTTATTTGGAACCATTACCTGTTCATAAACTGCAAGGGTTTGAGTACTGGAAAACATATCAGTGTGCTGTGTATCAGAAGAGTGAACTTCCTAGATCCATCCCTGCTGCTGATAGTACTAATATGTACTAAGAGTACTGACTACTTATTGCTTGGTACTAAGAATAGTAAGACTTAGTATACCTGTCTCCTTGCTATCTAATTTGCCTTTATCCTTTGAAATAAGGATCTGAGAATATTAATTTGGAAAACACAGGATTTTAGAATTTTAGTCACGATTCATTTTCTTTTAGTTATGCCATTGTTCTTCAGGCCCCCAAATCAAACCTTTTTATGAGGAGAACAACAGGTCAATGACTGTAAATCTTATAACTGACTAGATATCTGAAAGTTGAGACATGACAGGCAATCTGTCCCGTAGAATAACAGGAACTTGTAACCTTCATTGACATGAGGACAGACTCTGAGGGCTAACTCTACTGTGTCACATTGAATATTTTAACCTTTCTCTTTTATTTTATCTTATCTGGTAAAAGAAAAATGATTATTTTTTCCTCCTGCTACTCAATGATGAAAGCAACGTTCTTCCTTGTCTTCCTATAAGGTCTGTTAACACTGGACAGACAGTCACCTCAGACTGCCTGGCCCATCATCTGGCAATCATCAATCAAGGGATCACTTGACCACAGTATGACGTTACTTTGATGACTGACAGTACACTTCTGAATGGTAGGCTTTTCTCTTCACTCTCTATGAGATTTTCACTCTGGTCTTCACTGTGCGGAGGTCACATTAGACTCTTAAAAATGTCCACAATTCTTTCCAGCTTCTGACTATTACAAATAAACCTGCTACAAATATGATTGAGCAAATGTCCTTGTTGTGTACTTGAGCATCTTTTGGATATATGCCTAGGAGTGGTATAGCTGGATCTTGAGGAAGCGCTATTCCTAATTGTCTGAGAAAGCACCAGATTGATTTCCAAAGTGGTTGTACAAGTTTACATTCCCACCAGCAATGGAGGAGGGTTTTCCTTTCTCCACAACCTCTCCAGCATGTGTTGTCACTTGAGTTTTTGATCTTAGCCATTCTGATGGGTTTAAGATGAAATCTCAGGATGGTTTTGATTTGCATCTCTCTGATGGCTAAGGACGTTGAGCATCTCTTTAAATGTTTTTCTGCCATTCTATATTCCTCTACAGAGAGTTCTCTGTTTAACTCCATGCCCCATTTTTTAATTGGATTGCTTCATTAAATGCTTTTTAACTTCTTTAATTTTTTATGTATTCTGGATACCAACCCTCTGTCAGATATAGGGTTTGTGAAGACCACAGGGGTCTTTTATGAGACCATTTCTCCAACCAAGGACCATGTATGGCTATAACCTAGAACCCCTGCTCAGATGTAGCCCATGGTAGCTCAGTATCCAAGTGGGTTCCCTAGTAAGGGAAACAGGGACTATTTTTGACATGAACTCAATGGCTGGCTGTTTCACTCTACTCCCCCCCCCCCAAGGGAGGAGCAGACTTGCTAGGCCACAGAGGAGGACATTACAGGCAGTCCTGAAGATAACTGATAGGCTAGGTTCAGATGGAAGGGGAGGAGGACCTCCTCTATCAGTGGACTTGGAAAGGGTTAGAGAGGAGATGAGAGAGAGAAGGTGGGATTGGGAGGGAATGAGAGAGGGGGCTACGGCTAGGATACAAAGTAAATAACCTGTGATTAATATAAAAAAATAAAAATTATAAAAAATATCCACAATTTCCCAAGATCTTCCCTATGTTCTCTCCACTCTGTTTTCCTTCTGTTCTTCGTGGGCTCCAACCTTCACTTTTTCATAAGCTGCAGTGGTCCCGAAGTCCCATCCCATTGTGCATCACCAAGTTATCCAAGAGAGCTTGATATTGAGACCCAAAAAGGTTTTGTGAGACTGCTGTCTTTGAAGCTGTTGTGTCCTGCATATAGGATTTTTGTTGTTTTATCATCTTTAAACATTTGATCAAATTTGTTAACTCACTTCCTGATTTTCAGAATATTGAGTTCTTCGGGGTGCTGCCCTGTCCTTCATGTGAAAAAGACACTGACAGAGCTCCTAAACACCATTCAGGCTCCAGGTATCTCTGCGGTAGAGCGTCTTGTCTGCCTGATTATTTATTTCTTCTTTGAATCTTACATGACATTTAATCAAAAACCACAATCAGGAAACTAATTTAACAAGTGCTCATAACTCAGGCTGAACCTTTCTACCTTAGAATGAAAAGTGTGAATACTAAATGATACGGAGAAGTGTGATGCTGAGACAGAAGTGTAAAAGAAGGTGTGGATTTCACAGAGGCATTTGTGAAATGCTTGCTTCTAGTTAGGCTCTGGAATTGCATTACTTCTGCTCCCAGACATACTAGGTCTGTTTTAATCCCCATATTTCAGAGAAGAAAAGCAAGTTTAAGGGTGTTTCAAAAGTTTTATTAGAACTGTAAAACTTGGCCAGAGGAGTCCTTCACTTTGGGCTTAGCCAACATAATGTAGAGTCTGTTACCTTATGCTTTCTTGACATGTTGTCAGTCAATCCCAGTTTTAAAAAACAGCCAAAGCTTGGCATGTTAGCATATACTTGAAATCCTAGTACTCAAGTGGTTGAATAAGGGAGATAAACGTCCATTTAGGACTTCCCTGAGCCACAGAACAAGATTCAGGCCATCCTGGGCTGTATATCAAGATCTTTTTGCTAATAAATGAACAAATAAAGTCCCTTTGAATTCAAATGCTGATGGGGCAGATGATTTTGCTGAGGCCCAAACAGAATAAAGGGTTAATCCTACTTCGGTCTCTCTGGACCTTGAAGCTGGGCTCAATATTTGAACTATTCCATGTTTTGACCTTATCAAGAATCCTTGTAAAAGTTCTTCCCTTTCAACCAAACTGATTGCCAATTTCTCAGTAATTCTAGAATCTACCTACAACTTTCACTAAGTAGGTGAAATTTCTATTTTTATATTGATATCAGTCTTACTTTATGAAAATGTCCATTTCTGAGTTTTAAGTATTTTATTTGGATCTCTCAAAGAAGTGAACTTCATCAACCATAATCAACCAGTTTGTATGTCAGATGTAACATTCTCTAATTCAATTTGTTTATTCCTTTACTCAGTTCATAATATTCAAAGAGGTTCTAATTACTGTCATGTGATCAAAGTCATATACTGACATGAGCTCAGGTGATAAAATAAGAAAATTGTCAAATTGAGTTGAACTTTCCATGTATGTTTGGATCCTTACTTTTATGTGTTGTGTCTCAGAGTTAGATTTCTAAGATTCACTTTAAAGACACATACAATTATAAAGCAAAAATATGTGACAAATAATTCTGTTTATTAAACCCAGAAAGTCAAGGATATATTTTTAAAAAGTCCTCATAAAATTAAGGAAGTTAAGAAAAAAAGCAGAAAGCGACACAAGCTTTCTTTCCTAGAAATTCACTCAGGCATCACAAGGTTTTTCCTGAGTTTGTACTTTTATCTTCTCCATGACTATCCATCACTGCTGCTTAAAATCACTTCACTAAAAAAAAAAAAAAAAAAAAAAAAACCTTAAAAATTTCCTCAAAGCACTGCAATATTCAGAGTCATTCCTCCTTCCCCTTTAACATAATTTTTAGAGGTGTTAAGACTGAAGAAACAGGACTTCTGCCCAAAATGAGCCTCGTATTGTCTCAGAAAATCTTACTTCCTTTCCAAGAGAACCATCTGCTTCCAAATGGCTGCAAGGCAGACAAAGAAGCAAGATTCTTTATTATCTCTGGGAGTTTTGTTATGGGCCTGTAGTAAAGCTTCAGAGTGTGGAGATGGGAAAGGGATCTAAAGCAAACTTTTCTATGGTTGTGCTCATCAGGAAGCAAGGAGGAGGAAAGGAAGGAATGAGAAGGAGGGTGGGGGAGACAGATGGAGAAAGAGATAGAGAGATAGAGAAATAAGACAGGGGAGGGAGGGACAGAGAAAGAGACTATAGAGGGTAGAAAGGACAAGAGAGAGAGCCCAAGTTCAAAACAGAAAAAAATATAGGGGAGGAGAGTAGAGAAGAGGAATGGAGAATGGAGAAGGGGTGAGAGGAGGAAAAGAAGAATACAAGGGAGAAGAGGGTAAAGGAAGGGAGGGGGTGGTAAAGAGGGAAGAGGAGAGAAGAGAAGAGGAAAGGAAAATGTCTTGTTATTTTTAGAATATTTCCTTTGGGAATCTCAGTTTCTTTACACCTGCCCCACTGTCATACACCACACTTCCGAACTGTGACAAAGGCTAGCAGTCATGCATTTAGGGCATACTTTTCTGTCCGGTATTTGAACCTCAAACCAAAACCAAATAATCATTAAGTAGTAGTTACACTGGGTGCTCGGGTGCACCGCCTGCCTCTGTTCTATCCATAGTCTCTTACAGGATTTTGTCATCTTTCTGTGTTAATAAAAATTGCTGTCATTTTCTGTTTCTTCAATCTTATCTTCTACCCCTGAGATGTTCTGGGATAAAGATAGAGCAGCTAGAGCACAGATTTAGGGAATGCCCACACAATGCCTGGCCCAACCAATGACTAGAAAGTGACAACTCCTGAGACTATGAAAGATACTCTGCTATCCTTGCAAACAAAAGTCTGTCAGAATTGTTCCCTGAGAGGCTCTACTCAGCAGTGCATGCACATCAAAACAGATGCTGAGACTCACAGACAAACACTGGGCAATGTGTACAGAGTCTTGTGCAAAAGTGGGAAGAAAGAAAAAAGAACTTAAAGGTGACAGGAGCTCCACAAGAAGACCAACAGAACCAACTCACTAGAGTCCAGAGGGACTAACAAAGACTCAATTATCAAACAAGGACCATGCATGAAATTGACCTAGGTCCCCTACAGAGATGTAGCAGATGGGCAGCTTAGGTCTCATATGGGGCCTCAAGTAAGGGAAATGAGGACTGCATCAGAAAGAGAGTCACTAGCTTTTTGATCACTGTCTTCTGGCAGATCTGTCTTGCCATGTCACAGGGGAAGAGGACAAGCTCAGTCCTGATGGAACTTGGTGAGTTGGGATGATGGAAAAGGGAGTTCCCCTTCTTTGAGGTATAGGTGAGGGTGAGGGTAAGGATCGTGGGACTGGAAAGGGAGGCAGGATGAGGCTACAACCAGGATATAAAATAAATAAAAAAATAAATTAAAAAGTTGCTGTTCACTCCAAATTAATTTCTTAACTCAACATTCATACACTGGACATCTACAGAAAGAATTCAAGCATTGCAAAGGCAGTGGTGTACACTAACAAAATCAATCAGGAGAGAAGACTAATTTCTCTGAATATGCTGAATGCTACTCTAGGTTTGTAACAATAGGATCTTCAAAAAAATGGGCAAGTTGAAAAGATATTTAGCAGAAAGGTATCAATATTAAAGGCTACTTAAATGTGTAAAGGGAACAATAGTATAAAACACTATAGAAAATGACCCCCACTTACAATTTGAAAGAAGAACAAATACAGTTATAAATAAACCTAAAAATGTAGGCATGGGTCAAGTATGGAGGGCTTTACAAACATCTGGTCTTAATCATAGGTGCCAGGAAGTACAGCTGTAGAATTTCAGACACAAAAATGTATATAAACATATATGACTTATAGGAGCTTACTGTGTGCGACTTGCTATGCAGTTGGGTAAACAAAAGAAATGCAGATGAAGAAGTCAGTGGACTCACTAATGATTACATTGTGCCAACATGATTAATGCAACTAATAAATGTGGCTGAAGATAAGAAGAGGCGAATACTTTGAGATTGCAGGGAAGTCTTCACAGAGAAAGCAAAAATTGAAATTTCAGTTAAGACATGGATGATATATGAGATCGAAGCTGGGAAAAAGTAGAGCTTTCCAGGCAGAGAGAGTTTGTGAGTTACATGCAGGCTCTGGAAGTCTCCAGGAGCTTTTTGATACAACAGAAAACTTACTAGCCAGCATGGTAGAGGAGGAACAGAACACATAGATGGAAAGGCTCAACTGTACTTCTGGGGAATGAAACACCCCACACTTGCAGATTCTTGCTGATTTGGAAGTCATTTAAGCAAACTGATAAAAAAAAAATCAGGTTATGTATCTGTGCTTTAGGATAATAAACATGGTAGAATGTGATCCTCTAGTGAAGGCTAGATGAAGGAAGCATTAGACCATTGTTGTTGAAGGGGCTTAAAGTCATAAGCGATAAACTGAGACACCCTTGAAGGAAAAAGGATGATGTTACTATATGTGACAATACCAGGAAAGAAGAAAGAACTTCCAGACATATAAAAACATGAGCCATATTTGTTCTGGTGTTGACCTAATGACTCTTTAAGCAGGAAAAATATTTGACTACAGCTCAGGGTTTGTCTCTCTCAGGGAGAGATTTCGTGTTTCAGAAGGAATTGGTGTGGTTCTTATTAGAATTTTCTAAATCTTGCATTTGAATTGTTTTTATAATTTTACTTTTTATATTAATTACAAGTTACTTTGTATCCCAGCTGTAGACCCCTCCCTCATTCCCTCTCAATGCCACCTTTCCTTCCTCATTTCCACCCTGACCCTCTCTAAATCAGGACTTTCCCAGATGTCTCTGCCTATGGCTATGCTGTCTATTTTACCTTTAACAAACTTTCTTCTTCAACATACTTAGGAGAAGACACATCCTTTCCTTTTTTGTTTCTTTTTCATTTACTTGGTACCAAAACCTGGGACCAGCCATGCCCCTTTTCCTTTCCTTTTCCTTACCCCTTTCCTTTTTTCCTTTCCTTCCTTTCATTTTTCCTTTCATTTCCTTTTTTCCTTTCCTATCCTTCTTTCCTTTTCCTTTTTCTTTTCCTTTCCATTCCTTTTCTCTTTTCCCTTACCCCTTTCCTTCTTTCCTTCTTTCCTTCCTTCCTTCCTTCCTTCCTTCCTTCCTTCCTTCCTTCTTTCTTTCCTTCCTTTTTTTTAATTTAGTAGACTGAAGTTGGCTTTAAGTGTGACTTGTAAGATTTAATTTATTCTGCTATAAGAGGAACAATTAATGTCAGAACCCTAAAATAAGAAATCTGGTAAAGTAACCCTAGTATTTGCAACAAATAGCCAGCAAATCATACCCGCTGATGCTAAGGTGTTGAAAAGTTTCACATACACTTTCAAAATGCATGGCAAATGATGCCTATGCCATAGCTGCAGAATAGAAACTAAGATCTTAGGTCTCATTGAATAAATAGCCAAGAAAATGCACAAGCACAGAGTCCTTTAAGGGGAGAAAAAAAAAAAAAAAAAAAAACAGGAACACCAACCAGAACCTTGAGAGATTCAAACATCTCTGTCCATGGTTTGAAGATTTAGCTCAATGGTGGGGAGATCTAGTCAGCCCACAGAGGAAGAGGATCCAAGCAGTACTAATGGGACCTGATAGATTAAGATCAGACAGATGGAGAGGGGGACTTCTCTATCAGACTAGGGATAGAGGAGGGAGAGATGGTAGGACTGGGAGGAGATGAGGGAGAGGGCTACAACTGGGATACAAAGTGAAAACTTGTTAATAATAATGAAAAATGTAAAAAAAAAACCTGAACAAACAGGCTTTTGTCTCTTACCTTCACTCTGTTTGGACACATGTGTGTTGTAGTGATGATGGTAGTGAACATAACAGGTGTGAAGCAGCAGTATTCACAAACTCAGAAAAATCCTGAGGCTCAAGAATGCAAATAGCTTTTGGAATATACTGTTCTCCTTTGAAATGTTGTTATCATCCTGGAAGGAGCAAAGGAGTTCTCCTGGGAGACATGAGCGCCCCTATTTGACTATCTGTCTAGTGAAGCAGGGGCACACAAGAATTGGGATTTGCCTAAGAATGTCATGCTCTGCGACAGAAAACAACTGAAGCCTGGCACCCACCAGCCAGAGGAAGATCTTGTCTCCCAGGTGTGACATTTCAAAGCGTTGTTCCAGTTCTGACAACTTGTATGACTGTAGCAGAGACTGAAGAGATA
>NW_026596069.1:8072075-8108081 GCF_907164565.1 Psammomys obesus
AGAGAGACAGACTTGCAAAATTGTGCTTTTTAATTTGCTCCTCTTCCTAATGCGGTTCATTTCATGAATGTCTTGTTTCTGCTTCTCACCATTATCTCATTTACTGGCATTTTGAGGATTAGTAGCTCAACCTAGCATGTTGGGACTGTTATGACCCAGGCTTGAATGATAAAGATGTCAACACTATGAACTCCTGTTGAGTATGTATGGCAAAGCAGTGATGCACAAATCCTAATGAATAATATAATTTTTATCCACCTCATCAGAATCCCAAGCCTTACTCTTCATCCAGAACACGATAAGGCAAAACCATCTACAAGACCAATTCTGTGCATCCCTGAGCACCAAGGAATATCACCCAGCCTGTTCCTACCCTTTAAGGATGAATTAAAGAATCACAAGACTCTGGTTAACAAAATGAAGGGAATGAGATAGCGTAACATGATGGTGGAAATGAACACCAGCCTGGGACCAAGTACAATGTTTTATTATTGTTGTTTATTTATTTCTTCAAAATTGCTTAAAAGATGCTTAAAGGATAAAACTGAAGACAGGAATTTTCTTCATTATTGCTATTAATGTGGAAATCAGTGCCACTTTGAGACTCCCACATTCAGCACTACTCAGAAAGGTGACTGCAAGTTAGATTATTTAAAATTTAGGATATTAAAACAATACAATCTCCTTTTGTGGAAGGAGACGGGCTGAGTGTCCTATGAATGGAAACAGTCTTCTTAGAACTGTGGCAGGGAAACTCTGCTTTCTAAGAACTGAGCTTTCTAAGAAAATAATTCCCAGAAAACAAAAGTTTAATCTCTCATAATTGCCCCTCATCCTACTTCTCATTAGCACCTCAATCCAGAGAACCAAGCTGAATGTTCCTGGCTCTTTTGTAGCAAACTGTTGAATAAATTCCCCATTCCACAAATCTGTTATACAAAATTTCAGCTGTGTTCATAGAGTCAGGGTATCCCACACAGAAGTCCAGAAAACTCCATTCAGAATGCTGGACACAAAATCCTATGGAAGGTAAGAGGGAAAGAACAGGGTAGCAGTATGGAGGCTGCCTTGGCATGGCTGATGAACCAGATTAACCTGGAAATGACTGAAAATTCTCAGATATGGGATGTGTGAATTTGATGTTCTTCACCAGTTAGAACATCTTTCAATTTTTTTTCCTAGTCTCTTTGTGATAGTTACTGGTGCTTTGTGTTGTATAAGTTTTGAGGCATTAATCAGTGTTTATTATTATTATTATTATCATTATTTTGGAATGTGGAATTGTTCCAGTATATTTTTGAGAAAGGATGCAAATAGTTCTGATCCACTTATGTAAACCTTTGATTTGTTACTGACATTTTACACACTCAGAAACTGTGTCTACCAAGAAGTATGTGTTGATCTGTGTATAAATGCAACTATCAAGATGTTAAAGTTCTGAAACTGCTACTTCACCTTGTGTCTGTGAAGTATGTCTGTGTATCTGTGTCCACTTGTCTGATGTGTGCTTATGTCTGTGTGTGTCTGAATATATATGTGGTTTAATTATATATAAACAAAATCACTGTATTTGAGGTTTATACTTGTGCTGTAAATAAAGAGATTTACTGTACTTGTACATATAGTTATGGGGCTGAAAAGTTCTATAGGCTGAGTGAGCAAACTATAGACTAGAGGATCCACTATGAATTCAAAGGCCTAAAACCAAAATGAAAATAAAATAGATCCTTCTAGAGGCCAATTCTGAAGACCAAGTATCAGGGATGAATCACTAGAAGTCTAAACATAAAAAAGCAATAATCTCCAAGAGCAAGTTTCAACAAGCAGTAAAAACTCACTGTTTTTTTTTAATTTATAGTAGATTTTTTTCATACATTATTGTGATTATAGTTTCCTGCCTTCAAGTCTTCCTACATCTATCCAGACCCCCCATCCATACAAATCCTTCCCTTTTCTCTGTTTCTCTCATTAGGAAACAAAGTCATGTACAAATAATGATAAATTAAAAATTAACAAATGGAAATAAGACAAAATATACAGACTACCAGGAGAAAAAGAAGCGAAGAAAAAGAAACATATTATAGACACAGAGACAAACATTTGTCTACAAATATATTCCATAAAAACAAAATATCGGACACAATAATATATGAACAAAATTCCTGTATGGGAGGGAACAGAGAAAGAAAAAAATAAAAAAGAGAAATAAATAAATAAAAATGAGATGTCCAGACAAAACAGAAGACAAGGGAACCTCCAAAAATGTTATTGATATTGTTTTCTGACAGTTATTTACATTTGAACATAGGGTCTGTCCAGATGTATAGACTGTGAGAGCTATTGGAGAAAATTATTATTTTTTCAATTTTTTAAAAATTATTTATATTTTTATAGATTACAGTTTATTCACTTTGTATCCCAGCTGTAGTCCCCTTTCTCATTTCCTCCCAATCTCTCTCTCCTTCCCTCATCTCCTCCCATGCCCCTCCCCAAGTCCACTGATACGGAGGTCCTCCTCCCTTTCCATCTGACCCTAGCCTATCAGGTCTCATCAGTACTGCCTGCATTGTTTTCCTCTGTTTTCTTGGTGAGAGGTTAGTAATTTCAAGGTAGCTTTTGGGGTTAGGAGGTGTGGCTTGTGTCCACTTCCACCCTTAGCTCTGGAAAGCCATCTGGCTTAGACCAGTATGGGAACTGTACATGCTGTCACAAGCTCTGTGAAGGACTCCCTTATTTGGAACAGTTTACTCTGTAGTCACACCCTCCGGTCACTGCATAAAGCCTGTTACTATTCACAAGACTCATATGCATGTCTCAGTCTGTAAAGTAAGACGTGAATCTCATCTAAAATGCCCTTAGAGAAACACTGAGAACAATATCACCTGAAGTGTGAGGCAACTCTAATCACAGCCAAGTTGACACTTAAAACTCAGCATAATATTCTTGAAATGGAACCTTAATAAGTATCACTGTCTTTGGCCATGACTTCCAGTTACAAGCTGTAGGACAATTCTGGAATTATTCTACACTGTCACTGGAGATGAGTCTGTGCAGAACAGGTGTTCTCATGGTCAATGTCATGTGCTGTGAGGCTTAGTAGTTCACAACTCATTAGAACTGGAAGAAACAGAGGTACTTGGTTAAAATAACTTTTGCCTATGGGAGCTTCAAAGGATATTTTTCAAAAGCATATTTTAAAAGTTCTAAGGGGAAAGGTGAATCATTCTATTGCTTATACATAAAAAGCAAAAAAAAAAAAAAAAGAAAGAAAGCAGTTTGAGAAGAGTGCTTTTCAGAATATATTTCTGCTCCTATTATAATAGAGGACCATACATTCTCAGACTGTACTCAATTTTCTTAAAGTGCGTGCAGATGTGTGTGTGTGTGTGTGTGTGTGTGTGTACCCAATGGGTTCTCTTCAGAGTACAATCCATTGCAATCATCAGATTTATTAAATAGTTATGCTATCTCAAAAAAGTAATCTGTTGTCCAATGCCCTTACAGTAGCTAAATTGGATGTGAAACGCTGGGAGAACAATAGCTTTCTTTCACTTTTCTCATACTTGAAGTTTCTCCTTATATAAAGCCCCTCTCTTGTAATCACCCAGGCTCATGGACATTTTAAGGTACAGAAAAATGAAATAATTAACCTTCCATTGTGTATAAACCATCCAGCTTGCTGCACTCTGTTATAGGAGTGAAACAGGGACTAAAAGTCTGAATATGGGGAAGCCAGTTGGTGAGAGCCTCATATAGAGCACCCTGAAGCAGTTCAAAATTGGGCTTAACTTCTGAGGTGACCCAAGGCTCTGCTTATGTAGTTCATCAAAGTTAAAACTACAGAATAAAATGAAGCCACCCATTGTGTATATGAGGTTTTGGTAGAGAATCAATAATCCTATTTTTAAAGTTCCTCTTGTAAACACACTACCTTCTTCTCACCCTAAACCCGCAATCAAACAGAAATGAACAGGTTCCCAGAGCAGACATAGACAGCAATTTGTCACAGCACCATCCTAAACTATTTTGTTCTATTTTATAATAGTCTTACTACAAAAGTAGGAAATACAAACTTACCACCATTAGGGTTCACAGGTAGAATTTGCTAAGCATTCTTCCCACCCTGGGGAAAATCTGTTAAAATAAATTACAATAAAGCCATTTCTTGAGAAGACAAATACTCTTATGCTTTTATTTTTTTTTTTAAGAAGATGAAGAAAAAGAAACAAAGTGATGACATTTAGAAACTGGAAAGTTAATGTATGCTGAGCCATTTACCTGACCCCAACAGCTAAATTCAAGTCTCGAAATGAATAAGTTGAAGTAATTCACACTGTCCTGTAGAAATACTAATGATCTCAAAAACTAGAAGCATTCTGGAGCAAATATTAAGAAGTCTGAAGAACTGGGATTGGCAACGATTCTGCAGGAAAAGTACTTGCTGTGCAAACATGAAGACCTGGGTTTGGATCTCCAATACACCTGAAAAAGTTATATGAGCAGTAGTTGCCTGTAATATTAGCTGTGAAAGGACAAGGAAACAGCACAACTAATTTGCAAGCCAGCCTACTCTGAGAGAAATTCAGATTCACTGAGAGACTATGTCAAAAAGCAAGGTGAAGAGCAATAGAGGAAGACATCCAACTTCAACTGCTGGCCTTCACCCATGTACATGTGAGTACAAACACACACACAAATTGTCAGCATCTGTGTGTGTGTTTAAATAAGGATTAAAGGAGCAATAATAAATGAAGTGTGTTTGGAAATCAGTTCTCAACTTAGACAGAGACTTCAGAGAATGGAGAAAGCATCATATTCTCTGGTATCATAGCAATCATGTTGAAGATTCATGCTTTGTCACGGATTCATGGTATGATCATGGATAAGACATTCCTGCCCTTTCTGTGATAATCAACCCAAAAGAGAATATTTTAAGCCCATTGCCAAAATTCTCCAATTGAGAAACTAATTTCTAATATTTGGAGAAACTTATATCTTAATTTGCATAGTTAGGCAACCACCCTGGTCACTCCACGAGAAGACTGGGATTTTATTCTCTGAAGAGGCTAAGCCTTGACTTTTTAATGAGGACGGACAATGTCAGGCACAGTTTAGGGAGGGTACACAGCTGCAGTCAGGGGGTGGCTAGCCATCAAATGCTCAGCTTTCTTTTGCAGTAGAAGTCTGAGAAATTCAACTCAGCTACTGCCCTATAGATAAAAGAAATCAAGACTTTTCTTTGGAAAACACAACCAGCTCATGGGGAATATTCTCAATGTACTGGTGTAGAGGAGTCCTCAGTGTGATAGCTGAACAGATTAGCACCGGTGACCCTGCCTTTGATGACTCCCACCATGCCTTCAGAAGTTCCAGGAAGAGTTTAGTAGTCGCTTCCAGACATAAGCAGGCAGAAAATGACAACCAGGAGAGCAGTCAGCCCAAATAAACAAATGAGAGCAGATCGGTGGGAACGAAACTGCAGAGAAAATAAAGTGTATAGACATCTAAGTATCCTAAAAGAGAAAGACGAAATGCAGCTTCCAAATGATCATAGGGAGATCTGTGAAAGAAGAAGGATGATTGGAGATGTACATTTACACAGGTCTCAATTCAGAGAGTGAAAATTATAACGGAGGAAATGTAATCTAATTAAGTAGTCTGAGACAAAAATCTGAGAATTTCTCAGAAAGGAGGTCATCCAGACTTAGACAAAAACACGAATTAAAAACCCAGAAACCAGAAGGCCATTTTTATGTGAACTACAGTTAAAATATCAGACTTCAACATGAAATAAGCACAGAAAATAGGGAAAGGAATCAAATGAAAACTGAAATTAGGAAAACTACCAAAGCTAAGGAATAGAGGTGCATGGCAGAGAGCTCATGGTTAAGTTCTGGAACTTCATGGCAGTGTATCTGCAGAAGCTACATTGAAGTGTCAAAATAATGTGTATAAGCACAGAATACATCATGAGCACACGGAGAAGCTTGTGTTTTAAGAATAGTACACTTCCCCTGAGGGGGGAGCAGCCTTACCAGGCCACAGAAGAAGACAATGCAGCCACTTGTGATGAGAACTGATAGACTAAGATCAGAAAGGAGAGGAGAACCTCCCCTATCAGTGGACTTGGGGAGTGGCATGCATGCAGAAAGGGGAGGGAGGGTGGGGTCAGCAGGGGAGGAAGGAGGGGCATATGGGGGAATACAAAATGAATAAAGTGTAATTAATAAAAAATTAAAAAAGAAAAAAAAGAATAGTACAGCCATAATACTTTTGTCCTTGAAAATCAAAGTAGTTGGTAATTAAAACAACTTCCAGATACTTTCAAAGTCCTTATAAAAAAATTATTTTAAACTAATCCTATATATAGTCACAATTAATAGTGACGTTGAAATAAAGATATTCTACACATGTAAGAAACAATTGCTTTTTTCCATAAATCATTTTTAAAAAATATCACATTCTCTGTTTGCTTGTTTGTTTATGTGTATACAAGCATAATTGTGCCATTGTGTATGGAATGGTCAGAGGACAACTCGTGTTGTGGGTCTCACAGAAAGAACTGAGGTCATCAGGCTATTTAGCCAGTGTCTTAAAACACAAAGTCATCTCACCAGTCATATTCTTTTCCTTAGTATAACAGTACAGTTTGTCCAAACAAACACAAAACCTAGGTTCTGACACCATAGAAATATAATGTGTATCCTGAGGATCAGACTGAAATGCATCCATGTAAGGAAGCAATTCTTGAGCAGGGTGGACTAAAGCCTGGGAGAAAGTTTGGCTTCAAAAATATGTCAGGAATGTGGTCTGATTTCATTCTCCTGTAATCCTAGCATTAGAAGATGGAGGCAGGAGGATCAGTCAGCTTTGAGTGTATGGAAAGTGGGAAAGCTCCCTGGGCTATAAAAGACACTGTTACAAATTACTCAAAGAAAACTGAACAAGGTATCATAACAAAATATAGAAAATATTGTATTGAAATAAAATTTCTACAAAAAGAAGAAATTATAGGGCTAATTTAGTGAAGCACAATGGACAAGAAACCAAAACTTAATTTGGCCTATCTGAACTTTAGAGAAAATAAAGCACTTTCAGTGGGCCTATTACTCTTTTATTGTTTTTGTCTTTAAGCTGTAGGGGACTGAAGCACACATTAATAGCCATTACAGACATGATCGTCAACTCCACGGATGTCATTACCTGGTAGGGGTTGTTATGAAAACGTTGAAAACCATTAAGTGTACAATGAAAATATACAATGACAAAAAACTTATCTATCTACAATACAGAATGAACTGGAAGTGATTCTGCACTTCTGCCTGGCTTGTATGGGACTCCCTGACAGCATTGTTTCTAAGCAATCAGCATGAACATTTCATGTCGTGCAGAAACTTTTGACTCAAATTCAATCTGTGCACCCAGCATCCTGAACTCAGGCCTTGTAAACCCACACTACCTAGATCACTCAGCTGGGATCTGATTCCAGATTGTAGCATCTACAAATGGCATGTTTTTATTATACAGACAAAGCATTCTGACCTTTTATGGTTGCAATAGCTTAATTATGGGAAACACAGACATTCCTATTTCCCTACCACCATTACTAAGCATGTAAGTATCACATCAGCATATCTCCAATTCTTATTTGGTTAAAACTTTGAAATAAAGAGTTTGAAGTAATTTAATTTTTATTTAAAATGGCATAAAATGATTTCTGGCTTAAGGTTAGTATAAAATTTGCAACAGTTTCTGAAGTGGCCCTGGACAGACTTTTGCCATTTGTACTACATAATTATGGGGAGTGGAGGTTGCGTCAGCATTAACTGTTATAAAATCAAAATATTGATTAACACCGAAGAAGTTGAAAGCATTCTGTATCCTACTGTCTCCAATATTCAGCCAATATTTAACTCTGTGTAAAAATAGATGAGCACATTCATTTGTTAATATGAAATGTTTCTTTTGTCTTTAATCAATGGTAAAATTGTATATATACACCAACAAATCATTTTGAATGTTTATAGTATCTGTTATCAGCAAATATATTATTTTATACATATTCTATATACTTATATACATAAGAGTCATCTTATTTAAAGTTCCCTGTCAGGGGAAAGGGTTTGCAAATGAAAAAAAAAAAAAATAAGGAGTCCCTAGAAACCTGGCCTGATGTATATTATTCACTAGCCTAATTCCAATAGTGACAAGCTTTTTTTTTTTTTTATGTCAGAGAGATAAGGAGAGTGAACATAGCATATTTTAAGTTGCAGTACTGAGAGAAAAACTGGTTAGGCACTTACCTTAAAAAGATAAAAAGAGGATGCAGGAAGGTAGGGGTGGGTCTTGATGGACTTAGAGGAGTGTAGAATGAATATATCAAAACATATTCCGTGAAAATCTCAAATAATTACTAGAAACTTGTAAGGTCTCTGGGGCGTGGGGGTTGGCATGAGTCACCTGATAAAGTGCCCTGCTACCCAAGCATGGGTATCTGAATTGAGGGTTTCCCCAGCATTTATCTAAAAGACGGGTGTGGTCATACATATGATTCACTCTAAAACCAGGGACCCGAGACAGGTGGCTCCATGGAACCTGTGGACCAACCAAATTGACAAATTGGTGACATTCAGCCTCATTTAGAGGCTCCGCTTCATAAAATAAGAAGGACAGCGATGGAAATAACACCCAGGGTCAGACAATGTGTATACACATACACACATATGCACACAATGGTGCTGGAGAACACTGTCAGATTAATAAAACAAAGGGTAAAAAAGGCCCTCAACCATATTTTCTCCGAGTAATAAGCCAAAGAAAGAAAGGTTAGCGCAACCAAAAATTTATTTTTAAATTACAAAGTTGATAAATGCTTTCCAGATGTAAATTTTAAGATTCGTACCTTAAAAATCAAAACTAAACATTTATATATATTTAAGAAAATAAAAACTAAAACTAAAATCCATGTGACATGGCTTATATAATGCATGGCAAATTCCCCACATTATTCCTAAGCAGTAAAAATTAAAGACTTGGGAGAAATATTTTTGCCTTAGGCACTTTAAATTTCCTCCTTTTAGTACCATTCATGTGAACTAGTTAATCAGTAAACAATTTTATTCTTTCAAAATTTCACATATACTTATATACCACAGCCTAAATTATGACAAAGCCCAGTCAGGGCATAAGATCAAATCAACATGCTTCACAATTTTTTTGTAGAATTAAAAAAGGTTGAATTGCGTCTTTTTTTGTTTGTTTGTTTTTGGGTTTTTTTGTTATATGTAAAATAAGAAACATATGAAAGTAAATCCAAGATAAGACTTAATTTTCCATATGTTCACCACATAATAGTTAAAAATATATAACAATATAGGGATAAATCAAATGTAAAACAATATATTGGCCACTTTAATATGTGTAATGTTCACATTTTTAAGATTTATTTATTTATTTTGATTTTATGTGTTTTACCTGCATGTGTAATACTTGTTTGCCTAGTGCCCATGGATGTTAGGAGGGAGTATCAGATGCCCTGAAACTGGAATTATAGACTGTTATGTGCCATCATATGTGGTCATACATATGGTTCACTCTGGAGCTCGGGACTGGAGACAGGTGGCTCCATAGAACTGAACCAGGGCCTTTGCAGAAAGAATAAGTGCTTTTTTCTCTAAAATGTATTTCTTCAGCAAGGCACTATTCGATTTTTAACAGCATCTATTAATATTTCACCACAGAAAATATTTGTACTCTCATAACACGTACTTATTGAGCATAAATAAACAGGTCTTCATTTTTCTAATGTAGCACCCGTATTACCTAATTTAAACCAGTTTAGAAATGAATAGACTCAGATTCAGATGCAATTGGTTCTAAAGAGGTTCCTACCGCTCTGTTTGTAAGGTTTCTACACACACGACCTATTCAGGGATTCGCTCTTTGGTGCTCACTGGACTGTGTGTACCACATAAAAGGGACTTCTATATCTGCAGCTTCCATGAGCAAGTTTTGTATCTCTGCCAACTGGCACTGTCTATCCTCTCCTCAGGCCATTTGTTTCTCTACTCCTGATTAAACGTTCCCATTTACCTCTCCACAGCCTACTGGGGTGACTTCCAGTCATTGCTGTACATTATTGCTCTACATTACAGACCACAAAATAATCATAACATGTAAAGAGAAAAACCTAACCTACATGAGCAGTTCAAAACATCCTTGCTCCGGAGAGAATGACTTCCATTTAATGGTGGCCTTTGCACAGGAATTGTGTCCCTTCCACAAAAGGAAAACACAAACATTTTTTTTTAATTTTATTTTTTTCTTATCAGTTAAGAGTTATTAACTCTGTATCCCAGCAGTATCCCGCTCCCTCATTCCCTCCCAATCCCACCCTCCCCCTCTCATCTCCACCGTGCCCCTTTCCAAGTCCACTGATGGGGGGGACCTCCTCCCCATTCATCCGATCCTGGAAAACACAAATTTAATTTTCTTTTTTTTTTTTTGGTTGGAGGGTCAAGATTTTTTTTCTATTTTTATGTCCATAAATATATATAATTTTGTGATTTAAAATTTTTATACATTGTTTTTATTCTTCTTCAAAATCATTTTCATTCTTATTTACTAATACAGGAAACTATAGTAAGATTTTTTTTTTTAAGTTTAAATGCAGTAATTTTATGTGACTATGTTTTTGTTTTGTTTCCAGGTATGGGATATGGGGCTGCTTCAGCATGTCCACATCAGCTTACTACGATATCTCTTGTCCTCTGGCAGGGGCACGATTTTGACAGCTGAGGATAGTATACATTTGAAATGCTGGAGACTCTTGAGAAAGTATAAAAAAACAAAAAACAAACAAACAAACAAAAAAACAGAACCCAAGAGGCATGACAGCTGTACCTCCTACTGCTCCTGCTGCTCCTGCTGCTGCTGCTGCTGTTGATGGTGAAGGTTTTCTGGATTGCTGGTTGCTGGTTGGAGTTGTCCTGAAAAATACAGATCAAATTTGCCCCAAGGAACTCGAAGCTCTTAATCAGCAGGAAGTAATCCAATGATATCAATACTCCCTTTCTTCTCAAAGTCTCTATATCTCCTACCTTGTTGGGGTGAGGAGTTGCAAGGGATAGGAGTGGTCTAGGGAGGTAGATAAAAGAACTCAATAAAGTAGTCAAAAGTCCAGCTACTGCCAACTACAACTCACTTGTTCGTATGATTATACTTACGTGTTAATTATTTTTTGTCACTGTTACTAAATACCTTAAAAAAAAAAACAAACTATGTAAATAATTACAGTTGTTGAACATTAGTCCATGTGTGTTCGGTCCAGTGTACTTCAGCTGAAATCATGTTGACAAACCATGTGGTATATTAAGTCAGTGCATATAATTGGTGGGTCAGGAAATGGAAAGGAATATTGATGCTCAACTGGCTCCCTTTCTCTGTTCCTTTAATTCCTCACACGGCTCTTGCCTATGGGATGCTGCCCCTGCAGTCTTGCCAGGGTTTCTTTCTCAGTTAAGCTTTTCAGGAAAACCTTCACACACACTAGCAAGAGGTGTGCCTTAATCTCCTTGATGACTATAAACAAGTTCAAATGGCCAGTGAATATGCACCATTTAAATGTACTTGGCTGAACCCCCTGAAGATTTTATTAATGATGAACATTTTGTGGTTTTTTGAGTTTCAATTATTATGAACCATGCAACAACTAAAGACACTATGTAAACACTTGAAACCTAAAGAAGGCATGCTCCTGAAATTTAGCTGGTATCAACATCATTAGATTTTACAGCAGTTTTTCAATGAAGACACACTGTGCCGACAGTTTCATTCATCTTTGTTCCCACATAGCTGACTAAGCAATCGTGAAATGATATGAATGCTTTTCTTCCCCATGAAAAGTGATCCCATCAGTGGATCAGCCAATATTGTAAAAATCTATGTAAAGAGGCATCGGCACAGGTTTTGTGAATGCCATGTCGATCCTGGAACAACTGAAAGGCAGTTTATTTTTGTCTCACCCTTAAGATGCTGGTCTTGTGTTAAGACGAATTTGCATTGCAATTTCTAAACAATCGTCTTGTTGAAGGGAAATGTTGAACCATACTTTTGGTTCCATAGTGACAAATGGTGCAATACTTCCTCTTGTGCCTTACATAAAAGTGTGAGACATTTTCATTCTCTGGTACATATTGTGAAACTCCACCAGAAATCCAGCAGCCTAAACTGATTTCTTGCCCAAGTGTTTTCTGCCCACTTCATGGAACATGTTTCCAACAGAGCAGCTTTTCCTATGTCTTAGGAACATACTTTTTCTTCTTCTGGAGTCATCAAAGCTAGTGGCCTTTAATGTCAGCACATGTGTTTGTCCAAAAATTATTCTTAAATATAAAAGAAGTTGTTTCCAGAACCAGGAAAACAAAAGGAAATGTGATGTTTCCTTATCAGTATGGGCAATTGGGGAAACAATGACACATCATACCTCAGAATGTTTAACATTAAAGATCTCCCTGAGGAGGAAGGTCTCTGAAACTTACAGAGACCATTCAGGGACCATATTAAGAACTCTCAAATAAGCTAAGGGGAACACAGACCTTCATACGAGGAGCAGTTCTTTCTCTCCTACATTCTATGGAAAGAATTTCCTAGATTTTTTTTTTTCTGGAGAGACATTGGCTGCCTTTTCACTGCTCTTTGCTAAACAAGCATTCTTGAAAAGATAACACAGAGAACAAATGCAATCAGTGCTCTGCTGCCAAAGATGTAGATACACTGGGGAACTAAAGAGAATTGTCTCCCAAAGGCCTTTGATGTACTTGCCACTTTCAACACAGCTGGTCTGATCTCTTTGGGAACACTCTGAAGGTATCATTACCATATATATTTCCCAAGGTATTGGAGGGTTGTTCCCAGCAGAGACCCAGTTGCTGTTAATGGATTAGAAAAGAAAAAAAAATTGAATGAAAACTGGAGTTTTGGTAAAGAAGTCATGATTTTTATGGAGGTAGGATTCTTTGCTTCACAGTTCGCACACTTGACTTTGCACACACCAAGTAATACTGTTAGAGTGCACATCTTGTTCTTAGGAGTCATTGTTCTGTGAATTGTTTCCATGGAAGCATGAACTCAGGCTGGCACTGTGATTTTGCAGTAGATCATACTTACCCATTTGTCTTCTGACTGCTTAATACTGCAGTGTCCTGACATTCACAGTATAAGAGCTTTAGTGAACAGAAGTGGCCATCACCTGAGTGTTCTGTTCCATATAAGCAGAAAGATTTTCTGCAGAGCATGACCTTCCTAAATCTAGGTATCATATTCAATTCTGAGCTCTTATTTTTTTTCTACTTATTAGCAACAGAAACTGTGATTTCTCTATTATTTGACATGGAAACTGTCTTCATATCTCCACTTGACATCATAATGATCTATAGGGGTTATATTGGACGATCCTTTTAAAAGCAGTACATTCAATTATATGCTTTGCAAGAGCAACCCTGCATCAGTAAAGTCTCACACATCCAACTTTATGCATCATCCCTTAGGATCATTGCTTTTAACATCTGTGTGGTATAACTCCCCTGATGCCTGCTTGGATCCAGAAGCTAGGTTTTACATGGATCCACAAGGTAAGATTGTTTTGTTCTCTTGGCAGTGCCCATGATTCTCTTGATGGGTTAGCTTATGGTTTAGCCATTGTTTTTGGAAATAGAATGAAATAGGATCTGATATCCTTTAAGGTAGAAACTGGGCATCACCTTTGAGCATTGGGCAAGTACTAGGCTTTGACACAGAGGAACAGATGAATTTTGTAGTCTAGAAGTTCGAGAGAAAGCTGCTAATATAAATTGGAGTATTTCACCTCAGATGTCTCCATTCTCCTTTCATAGGTAAGCTCATTTCATTAATTATTTGGTAACATGGAGAAATCAACTCCTTTATGCTTGTGATTGCCTTTCCTCTGTCAGTGGAAGTTACTAGAGAATTACACTCGTGCTTTGATTATTATTGAATCGCTTTCAGCTTTTTATGTCCCTCTCTAAGATACAGATGATGCCAGAATAATCCATTAAATTTCACAGCTCCCATGATTACCACTCCTTCACTGTTTTGAACACTGCTAGCTCATTCTTTTACATCAGCTTAAGCTCAACACCCATGACCTTTGGAACAGTTGTTTAAGTTACCATTCAGAAATTCTGTTTGTTCCTGCGTAATATCCCTCAGTATTTTTCTTTTCCTATGGGAACACATTCTTTAAGGGATCACTTTGCACAAAAATTATTAAGCAGCCTTGTTAGGACACAGAAGAGGACATTGCAGCCAGTCCTGATGAGACCTGATAAGCTAGGGACAGATTGAAGGAGAGGAGGACCTCCCCTATTCAGTGGACTTGGAGAGAGGCATGGGAGGAGATGAGGGAGGGAGGGTGGGATTGGGAGGAGATGAGGGAGGGGGCTAAGCTGGGATACAAAGTAAATAAAGTGTAATTAATGTAAAAAATAAAAATTTAATTAAAAAACTATCTCTACATAATCCCACCTAAAACAATGACCCAAAATACATCATGTTTTGAACTAAACAAACGTGTATGTGTGAGTGAGAGAGAGACAGAGATAGAGACAGAGATGGAGACAATTTTTTTATGTTACTCTAACAACTATTATTGTTAATACTTAGTCACATTCCATCTTTTACCACTGCCAAAGTGAACAAAATGGAAGCTATGTGAAGAGCTTTTCATTTAACAACAACAACAAAAATATTCTTGAGCTCTTTGCAATGTATCAAAGCAAACAAAAAGTGTTTTATTACATGTAGTGGTTTGAATTAAAACTCTTCTGACTGGCTTTGGCGATTGAGCACTTGATCTCAAGTAAGTAGCACTGTTTGGAAGGTCTAAGAAATATGGCTTACTGGAGGAAGTTCTCAGTGAAATTTTGAGGTTTCAGAAGTCTTGGGCCATTCTTGGTTCTCCCCTTTTCTGCTTTGCGTTTATGGTTAAGGATGTGAGCTTTCAGCTTCCTACTCCAGACACTATACCTGCTTCTTGTAACCATAACGGACTCTCACTCTCTGGAAACTTAACTCTAAATAATCCTTTTCTTCTACAAGTTTCCCTTGCTGTGGTTTGGTACCACAGTGACAGAAAAGTTATTAATACACTCTGCAAAACCACTCGCCATAATTACCATTTTGATAGTTTTTAAATCACAAGATATTTAGATAAGAAATCATTAATTTAGCCCAGTGTTTATCAAACCGTAAATATTACAAAACATTGGCCTTAGGAGACACAAAAGAAAGAAAACAAAAGACAGGAGGAAAGAAACAGAATAATGAAACAAACAAGCAGAGTCCACTGATAGGACAACGCCATATTTTTTAACAGAGTATGTGCTTACAGCAAGCAGAAGAGTTATTTCTGTTAAATGAGAAGAATTCAGTGCAGGCTTTTCATTCAAAGGTAGGATTTGCATAATTTTACCTTACTGGAATCTTCTCAGATTATTTATCAAAGCTTTTTATATCTTTATATTTATATTTATATTTTATATTTATATTTATATTTATAATTTAATATCCTTTTCTATATGTCCATTCTATGAGCATTTGATACACTCTCTACAAAGTAGCAGGCGGCTTCAAACACCTCATCAATAAAGGACATGTAATTATCAGAGCTGTCAGTGTTCTTGCACTGTCTAATAGGAAGAGATCAATCACTCATCAGTCACTAATTCATTCTTGATTCTGGAAGCTTCTTGGGTGGCCATTGATAAAAAAGGATCAATTGAGTTATGAATCTGTATGAAGGCTTGTGAATTTGGGGAAGAAAAGGTCACTGAGGTCTTTGGGCAAGGTCAGCAAATGGTTCAAGTGAAAATTCAATGATATATGAACTTAGAAAAAAAAACAGCCAAAGAGTGAACACATGAATTCTTTAAACTCAATTTTATTGAGATAAATGTGTGTAAATTCCAAGAATATAATCCTGCAGTGAAGGGCAAATGACAGAAGGCATTATTGAGAGCCAAAGAGGAAAAAAATGTATAGAAAATCCCTCAGACCTTCTCAGGCTTGGTGATTCTCCAAACAATGCACATTAATAATAATAATAATAATAATAATAATAATAACAACAACAACAACAACAATAACAATAGCTGTCACATAAAGCTAAGGCTTATTGAATGGAGCGGGCACATCGGAAAATTGATGGGAGGGAAGCACAAGAGCACTATTTATGGGAACTAAGAGCAGGTTCCCAACTTGTACTGACATATGCTATACCGGGAGAGATCAGATACTGTAGAACCCAAGCATTCACACTGGCATTTAGTCATACAATCCGATAACTCCCACAGGTCTGATCTCAGCTATTCACACCCCTTTCTCCAGTACAACCAAAGCATAAGTTGACAAAAGTTGCATTATCAGAATATACTCTTACTGTCAGACCACTCTTTATTTCCAATGCTTTGGACACACAGAAGATATTTTTTTTTAAAGATTTTTTTTATTTCGGTATTTTTTGCAATTTTTTTTTATTTTAATTTTTATCAGCTATACTTTATCCACCTTGCATCCCCCCATCAAACCCTCTTCTGCTCCCAATCCCACCTTCCCTCTTCCTTCTCCACTCATGCCCCTTTCCAAGTACACTGATAGGGAAAGTCTTCCTCTCCTTCCTTCTGATACTAGTCTATAATATCTAATCAAGAGTGGCTGCACTGTCTTCCTCTGTGGCCTGGAAAGGCTGCTCCTCTCTCAGGGGTAGGTGATCAAATAGCAGGCCAATCAGTTTATGTCAGAGGCAGTCCCTCTTCACATTATTATGGAACCCACTTGGACACTACACTGCCATGGACTACATCTGTGCAGGGGTTCTGGGTTATCTCCATGCATGCTTGTTGGCTGGATTATCAGTCTCAGGAAAGACCCCTGTGCTCAAATTTTTTGGTTGTGTTGTTCTCCTTGTGGAGCTCCTGTCTTCTCCAGATCTTACTATTTCCAACTTCTTTCGTAAGATTCGCTGCAATCTGCCTAACAGTTGGCCATAAGTCTCAGCATCTGCTTTGATAGTCTGTAGGGCAGAGCCTTTCAGAGGACCTCTCTGACAGGCTCCTAACTTGTTTCCTGTTTTCTTCTTCTTCTTCTGATGTCCATCCTCTTTATCTTCTGGGATTGGGACTGAGCATTTTATTCAGAGTTCTTTCTCTTGATTATTTTTTTAGGTGTACAAATTTTAGTAGGTTTATCCTATATTATTGCCTATATGAGTGAGTATATACCATGTGTGTCTTTCTGCTTCTAAGATAGCTTACTCAGGATGATCTTTTCCAGTTCCCACCATTTACCTGCAAATTTCATGATTTCCTTGTTTTTTATTGCTGAATGCTCAACATCATTAGCCATCAGGGAAATGCAAATCAAAACGACCCTGAGATTTCACCTTACACCCATTAGAATGGTCAAGATGAAAAACTCAAGTGACAACACATGCTGGAGAGGTTGTGGAGAAAGGGGAACCCTCCTCCACTGCTGGTGGGAATGTAAACTTTTATAACCACTCTGGAAATCAATCTGGTGCTTTCTCAAATAACTAGGAATAGCACTTCTTCAAGATCCAGCTATACCACTCCTAGGCATATATCCAAAAGAGGCTCAAGTACACAATAAGGACATTTGCTCAACCATGTTTTTAGCAGCTTTATTTCTAATAGCCAGAGCTGGAAACAACCAAGATGACTCTCAACTGAAAAATGGATACAGAAATTGTGGTACATTTACACAATGGAATATTACTCAGCAATAAAAACAAGGAAATCAAACAGAAGAATTTACCAGGAATAATCTACCATTCAGAAGCTGTCTCCTAAAAGTTCACCAAAGGCACATCTCTTTTTGAAATTCCAATGTTGGAACAAACCAGGCTTGCTAAGTTGATCTTTTTCTTCCTTAGCAAGCTTGTCATAAAAAATATTTGCAAAAAAATATGATTGAAGTGAAAACACATATTTAAAGACATTAGTTAAACCTGAAAATTACTACATCTTCTAATTACAAGAGCATGTCTCCCTGTATTTTGATACTTTAATGTCCATAAGATGTGTGTGTATGTATTTGCATGCAAACATATATATATATGCAAGTAAGCACAACTGATTCCTTAAAGTTTTAATTTATATTGAGATACATATATATATATACATAATATTACAGAAAAATAAACTTTAGAAGTAAATGATGAGCATGTTTAGATGTGTTGTATAGATGTTTTATCTTTACAGAAATGTTTTCTCCTGGATAGAAGAGAAAGGCTGAAGTACATAACAGATTTACAAGACTCATGAGACCCTCTCTCCAAGATTATATACCAGTCGAAGAAACCTGAAGTTGTGTGTATGTTGCGTGGGATGTTCCTGTGTGATACATGCAGGCAGATGTTTCAGGATGCAGCTGTCTTTAAGTCACACATGACCCTCTTCAACAACTCTGATAAACATTTTGTTCACCAAGGCAAGCTTGGGTGGCATCACTTCTTTAGGCTGTCCTTTGTGTCCTATTTGGAGCTAATAAATGTTTGTTCATGTTTCTCCAGGAAAAAGATTGCAATAATAGAAAATTTCGTAAGAGCTTGAAATTTTCCTTATTTGGATAAAACAAAAACAAGAACAACAACAACAACAAACCGTTTGGAGAAATTTACAGTATTAAACTCTGTCACTTCTGCCGTCGCCACTGGAGCTCATCACACACTGTTTTGACCCTTATGCTTTATGAATGATGGAATGCCAGTGCTTAACAACTGACACACCATGACGATCTTGAGTACTTGCGCAGAAAGCCAGCATGTCTGACTTCGTGGTATTCCTTTCTCGACAAAACTCTGGTCTTTATGTTCTGGTCTTCAGAAATGTACAGTTCAAAAAAATGCTATGTCACAGAGAAAAACTAATTTTTCCTATTTGGAAAAAAAAAAGGGTAAGTAAGACCTAAGGACAGTAATGGATGTCTACAAATACTTAAACTTAGGGTTAAAACCTGGATTCTGATTAAATATGACAATTGAGCAAAATCTGCAAACTGAAGAAAATCCTGGGAAAGAGACTCAGTCCCCTAGCAAGCCACATTGGCTATTTCTGAGTGGCAAGAGGACAGAAATCCCCCATCTATTCTCTTTGTTGAGCAGAAAACAGGACATTACTGTGCTCCCAGACCAAAAGCCTCCTCCTCCATAGCCTCAGAAAAAGTGTAACCAGAGAATTCTGTGAACAACCAGAGATGCTGACCCGAACACAAAGCCACTGAGAACACACAGAACCCTGCCTGCCTAACCCGATTCTGAGAATACACAGCTGCACAGGTAAATCCCAAGACCTCTTCCATGATGCCCCAAACCTCAGAAACTGGAATGCACTGCTGTAATGTAGTCTCCTAACACAACTGGACCAGCATGTGTAAGATGGGACCGTTATCATGAGGGAGGGGGAGTAGTCATGGGGCACATCACTGCTGCCTGCGTCCTGGCCAGAAATGTCACCCTTTGAGGAAGATGGTCAGAAGAAAGCTCTGAGTCAAACTCCTCTGGACAAAACGCTTTGAGTCATATGTTCACATACTATCAGCGGCAACTCCAAGGAACTTCCTGGACCTCTAGGCCAGGGTATATACATCCATTTCAGCAAGGAAGACACTGTTTTATATGGATATTTTAACATTTTGTTTTGCATTATTCATGTCAACTTTTCACTGTCGTTTGTGTTTCATTAAGACTCTCTTTTGCTTGATTAGGCTTATGATTTTTTTTCCAGAATCAATTATATTGTGTCCGCATTTTCAATTCATCTTCAATCCATACGTATTCCTTTGTTTTTTTCTTTATTTCTTTTTCCCCTTTCCTCATTTCTTCTCCTTTTTGCTTCATAATTACATTTTCTTTATTTAATGCTATTAAATTACATTTTCCTAACAGTATCCAAGCTCCCTTAAAAATTATTCTTGAGCATTTAATTAAAGCATCCATGACACTCTGATTTCATGTCAGGCATTTTGCAATATGGATGTTCCCAATGCCGCTGACAGTTTCTTTCTCCAAACCAAAAGCCAGAATCAGTAAGAAATCAAAGTTGAGATTCCTAACTAAAAAAAAAAAGGATTAATAAAATAAAGCAATGAAAATACTTGGAAAAGGAAATAAAAATTAACAGACCTTCCTATGAACATATGTACACTGTGCCATAAGTATAGAGAATGGAATGGTAAAGGTCTGATATGTACAAAGCCCACAACGTCTCAAAAACTGAAGCCAAGGATAAGTAAATAAGTAAATAAATAAAGTGTCAGAAAAAAAATGATTCAATATATTATATTCAAAAATGCTCTGCAGTGCTTAAAGAACATTTGACAATAAATTTTGGTTATTTAAACATTTTTTGCATTACATGTTTATTAAGTTATTTATTTTTTTTAAATCCTGATGGCAGCTTAAACAAAATTTAAATAATAAATAGAGACAACAGCAAACCAATCAATTTTCCAGATACAAAATTTTGCAAGGTAAATAAAAAAGTTAGCTGAATAGGAAAGAAACTGAGCAACATAGAGAAAACTTTCAACACTGAAGTTGAGATTTTGAAAAAGAATCAAGTGTAAGTGTTGGAAATGAGTAAGTCAATAAAATAAAACGCAGAGGAAATCATTGTTATAGAAAAATAAAACAAAGAGAGGAATATTGCAGGTGGAAGGGGAGGCAAAGTAACTCTTACATTTGGGAACAGGAAAGGACATAAAGGAATAATCAAATGAGACCATAATCTCCAAGAATTTGAGACTATGGAAAAAAGATGAAACCAAAAAAATCCATGTAGCAGAAGATAGTGCTTTGATGAAAACTAAAGGGATACGAAAACAAACATATAATTCTCCCAGCTTGGGAAAAGATATGAACTCACAAGTTGAGGACTTGAATTTTAATAAGATTGTATCTAGAATCCTGAATTGATTTATTACTCCAGGTAGATATAATCTAAAAAACGTCTCCAAGACGCTTCCCCATTAAAATGGTAAAGCTATAGAACAAAGAAACAATATAAAAGCAGTAAATGAAACATCTAATTCATCTTCAGGAGTAAATCTGTCAGAAATATACTAGACCTCTCAGTTATAATCGTGAAAGATACAAAAAGGATGGAATATCATATTTCAATTCATGAAGATAAGTAAGAGCCAACCAAGTTTCTACTATCCTCTGTACTTGATGGAGAAACAAATCTACAAATATTAGCACAAACTAAAACAATTCATGGCCACTAGCTCTGAATTAGAGAAAACAATTAAAGGAATACTATACTAGAAGGAAGAAAAAATGCAGGCCCCAAACACAGTGATGAAATAGGAGAAACAATCTAAGGACTGAGAATTAGAGCTAAATCATGTCCAAATTAATAAAACAGCAATCATCCAAACTGAAGAATAGATGTCCATCATCTGTCCATCAATCTCATAGTTGATTAAAATTCAAAGAATGGGAAACTATAAACTTAACAGGTGGAAGCACAAAATAGGTATGCTATATCCCCTCAAATGAGAATTTAAGCCAAAATTTGTCAAAAATAGAGAAAGAGGTTGTTACATATTAATAAAGAATGTAGCCAATCAATAATATGTAATGTGTGTATGTGTGTGATTTTGTTGTATATGACTTCATAAAGAGAATACTTCTGAACCTAAAAAGAATTATTCATAAGACAAATCCTACAAAACATAAAGAGAATTATGAACATTAAGAGAACTTGCATGCAGGGCAATGAAGAACTAAACGCAATTGCAGACATAAAGTAGTGGGACTCTGTGATCTACTGGCATTTACAGAATAGTGCATAGAGTAAACAATCAACATGTTCTTGTTTATTCTGTTAAATAAAACAACAGAAACAAAAAATTAAAATGACCAAGTTGGTTTTTGATCTTAACTTTTCCTTTAGTTGCATTCATAGGTGGTATGATGTCCTAAGTCCTAATTTTTGTCGCTGTTTTATCAATATCAGACTGTTTTTGCTTTCTTTTGTTTAGTTTCATTGATATCAATTTCATTTATCATTTTAAAGAACCCATTGTTGGTTTCATTGTTTGTTGTTATTTTATTTTTCATTAATTTATGATTTGATCCTTACTAATTATTTCCATTTACCAATTTGGGAGTGTTTCTGTTGTGATGCAGGAGATTCTTGGCTTGTACATTTGAGAGCTTTCACACATTTTTTAAAAAATTTTTTCTTCACTATTTATTCATCATATATCCTGACTAAAGTCCCCTCCTTCATCTCCCTCAGTCCCACCTTCCCTTCTTCTGACCCTCATCCCCTCCCTCTAGTCCACTGAAAGTGGGAGCTCTTTACTATTGCCCTCTGCCCATAGCTTGTTAAGTCTCATTAGGACTGCTTGGATCCTCTTCCTCCATGGCCTGGCATGGCTGTATCATCAAGTGATCAAAGCTGATTATGGCAAGTGATCAGAGAGCAGTTAACTGAGTTCATGACAGAGGCAGCACATGATCACCTTCCCCAGAGATCCACCTGGAAACTGAGCTGCCAACTGGCCACATCTGAGCCTTGGGTGTTGGTTTTCCCTTGCATGGTCCTCCGTTGCTGTTTCAGTCTCTGCAGGACCCTCTGGGCTCAGATTTTTTAGTTCTGTTGTTCTCCTTGTAGGGCTCCTGTCTCCTCCATGTCCCTCTAATTCCATCCCTCTCTTCCTCCGTAAGATTTCATGTGCTCTGCCTGAAGTTTTGCCCTGAGTCTCCACATCTGCTTTGATCCCCTGTTGAGCAAATCCTTTCAGAGGATCCTCTATAGTAGGCTCCCATCCAGCTATACCACTCCCAGGTATATACCCAAAATATGCCCTACCATTCAGTAAGGATATTTGCTCAACTGTGTTCATAGCAGCTTTATTTGTAATAGTCAGAATCTGGATACAACCTAAATGTCCCTCTGCAGAGGAATGGATGCATCTACACAATGGATAACTACTCAGCTACTAAAAACAATGAAATAGTGAAAATTTCAGGAAAATGGGTAGAACTAGAAGAGATCATCCTGAGTGCGATAACCCAGAAACCGAAAGTCAGTCATGGTATACACTCACTAATAAGTGGATATTAGCTGTATAATATAGGGCAACCATCTACGGACCTAACGAAGCTGAACATTCAGGAGGACCCTAGGTAAGATGCTTAAATGTCACTCAGAATGCTTTCACACATTTTTATAAAGGCAACCTTAGCTATGAATTACACTCTTATGGTTGTCCTTCGTGTATACCTAAGAATCTGGAAGATGTGTTTTCAGTTTCACTTGAGCCTAGAAATTCTTTCTTTCTTCCATGATTTCTTTAAACACCTACCTGAGATAACAAAAGACTGAATTCTCCCCTCTGTGGGTTGTGCAGTGTCTTAACTGTATGTTTTAATTGCCTACTATGCCCTTTTCCTTATGAATGTCAGTAGATAGCAGAGGACCACTACTCCATGTCTGTAACTGAATTTAGTTCTTCACTACTTGGCATACATTTTGCTTTTACCTACTGTTGATTTTCTTCTTTTCCTAAATTTAAACATCAGGTCACATTAACTACACATGTCACACACACCCCATTACCTCTAACATAGCCTGCTAGATTGGTACTGTTTTCACAGCTATTCCTTTAATAGAGTTTTACCAAAAGTTTAGCACTTAGTGTATGATTTCACAAAGTCCCACTAATTTTTATTGGTATTGTTTTATATTTTTGTCTTCTCAGGAAACCTCAAAAGCAAGTTTAAATACCCCTATCCTTTAATTTAATTTAATCTAATTTTATTTTATTTTTTCTGTATCTTTCTTCATTTACCTAAATTCCATGCTGCTCCTCAGCACTGCTGACTATCAGAATTAGACCTAAGAGAAAATACCCCAAGAAATTTCCCTTTTTAAAGAGTGGAGGCTCTATAGTTTTGGATTTTTCACATTTAATCTTGTCCAGATTCTCTGACTTTGGAGTGGTTATACACATTATTTCCTATCTAATTATATCTCAATTTCTGGCATTGCTATCCTTCTCACTGAATTTGGCATTACATTTCATTACATTTCAGAATTATATTCCTTCACACACAAAGTCTAGTCCTCTAATTGGATGAAGATAAAACCACTCTCCATGCTTTAAATAATGAGTACAGCAACTATCACAGGTGTAAAGCGAAAATGTCACAGAGAATGTTTTTTAATGATGCTGCTGCTTGAGAGATAAGCAAATACCACATGGTGACAAGGATATATCATAGTATCTATGATAGAATTCCACATTTTTCTTCATAAGAAAATATAGTAATATGTGATGGGCACATTACACTATAAAGGAAAAAAATTATGTGGACATATAAAACGTTATTAATTTTCAATATATTGTTGGGAACATAAATACAAGGAAGAAAAATGAAATTATTTTTGTGAATAAAAGCTTTTTTTTTCTTTTCTTTGTGTCAAGAACTGGAAGTTCTTCATAATTCAACAAACAACTTCAGAGAAAACATCCCAGGCCAGCTATGACCTGAAGTTTGGGAAGAGTTGTGTTTTCTTCCATTGTCTTGGCACTTGGATGTCTCTATATCTTTTTCACTCATCATGAAATTTGTCAGCACATAGTGACATAGGAGAAGGTTCCTCAAATTGCAACCAAGAGGAAGTGAGGGTGGCTCTCATAGGTTGCATGCATTAACTAGCTCTCTGCTGTTCTTTCAGCCACCCAAGCAAATAATAATTCAAGTAAAATTTGAAAGAGTCAGAACCTTCAGACTAAGGAACTAGACATTATATTTCCTATTAAGAGAACTACACTGCGCATCTGAGGCAAAAACCCTGGTATCCATTGAGCTTTGCATACTTCGGCCATCAAGTATCACTAGGCCAGTACAAAAGCGTGAAGATGCAAAAAAGGAGGGCAATAGTATGTAGTTGGGATGTTTATCTAGGAAAGCAGTGCCTTGCCTGCACATTTTCAGTCAGCATTAACTTGTGTCATCATCTACATCTCAAGCATTGGTTGTTTTTTTCTTTATCCAAGCAGAAATGCTATTTAATAACAAATGTTACACTACAGAAGAGAATAAACTCAACAAATTTTATATGGTTAATTAATATAATTCCTTATAAGTAATAAGCTATTACTTTGTGGGATATTTACTGTAGGTACAGGTCACTGGAGAAATTTCAGCTGCTGTAGTGTAATGTGGACAACGGGAGTCATTTCCACCACACAGAGGACAAGGTTGGTGTCCACAACAGGAAAGGGCAACAAGGGCAGAACAGGAGCTACAGACAGAGAAGAAGTATCATTTTTCTTGGTGTGGAAAGAGATTATTTGAAATATTGGAAACTGGAATTTATCTTGCTCAGTTGTGTGGCAGCATGCTACAATACCGTTAAGGCAAAAGATGTGGTGGTAGAGCTTGCACATGGCAAACGTAAAGGTCAGCTTCGCAAAGGAAAGCTTTTTACATAGTGTGCATAAGAAAGAAGAGTCGCTAAGATGTTTTACCTAGTCACAATAATAGCCATGCATTGTGTTTGCATTGTTTCATCATGCCAGAGAAGCTCAAAGACTTTTAAACAAATGAAAGTTAACATTGATTAATTAATCCATCTGGCCAGTCCCTCTCTGAGGCTCTAAACATTGAGCAGCAGTTTCCTCATTACAGACACTTCTAATTGCATTTATTACTCTAATTAAGCCTCTTTTGTGTTTTAATTAAGTGCACAAAGGTTGTAGTATAGCCCACTTCTCCCCCAAAATGGGAAATGTGTACCTCTAAGCTGAAAGCATCTTGAAGTACTTAACTTCACTTTGAACATGACAGAACTGAGTAAAGTTCCAAAGCAAGACACATGGAATTAATTTTCAGAAACACATTTCACACCCATGTAAGTAGTGAAAACATCTAAAATAAACATCAATCCAGAAATATTTACCTAAGTTTATCATTTGAAAAGGGCTAAAATGAAGAAAGTTGGGATGATGTAGACCCTTAGCCCAGTCTGAAACTCTACATTTTGAGAAAGAAATGTTAATTTTATTATCATATTTTCTTCCTGAACCACATTCCAGAAACATATGAAGCAACTTATAAGTTAATGTGATCAAACAAAACAAATGAAGATACGAGTATCTCTGGGGGTAGATTGAGCTAATTTAAAAATATTTAAACACCGTGGAACCAGAATAGAAAGTATACAAAAAGCCTGAAAAAACAAAAGCAAAAACAAAAACAAAACAAAACAGAAAACACAACAAAAAACCCCAAAAATATAATCAACCATTCTCTGGTTGTATGTTTTATGAGTGTTTAATTGAATTATCCTCTTATAGTAACATTGGGGCATATCAAGATTTCAGAAATTACTGGTATTCAAGAGATGAGTAACTTAAAATATGATAAAAAGGAAGAGCCTTCTTTGTTCACCTCCCCCTGAGGGAGGAGTAGCCTTACCAGGCCACAGAGGAAGACAATGCAGCCAGTCCTGATGACACCTGATAGGCCAGGGTCAGATGGAAGGGGAGGAGGACCTCCCCTATCAGTGGACTAGGGGAGGGGCAAATAGAAGAGGGAATAGGGAGGGAAGGAGGGGTTGGGGGGGTGACAAGGGAGGGGGCTACAGCTGGGATACAAAGTGAGTAAACTGTAATTAATTAAAAAAATGAATAAATTAAAAAAAGGAAGAACGTTTCATCCCAAACTCTGAAGTAAACTGGAGAAAGAAGGCATTCAACTGAGTCAACACCTGGAGCCATAATCACCCATGGTGCTTTGTTTTTTCAGATTTTCACAATAATTCTTCTAAATTATTTATGAAACAGGAATGTAGAAACTTTATTCTCAGGAATCAAATGATGTCATGTGCTCAGCTACAAACTAACATATCAAATCTTACTTTTAGCAAATTATCATGTAATTAGTGCATTTGTGATAATATTCCACAGTGTCACAGTCTTCACTAGTGGACTCTGCCTTGAGTATGTAAAACAATATGAAATCGCTTGGTTTAAAGCCTCTGGGGACCTCTTAGTATTCTCTCTAGAGAAGGAATTCTTTCTACTTTGTCTCACTGATCTGTCTGTCTTGATTGCTGCAGCTTTATGATAATCTTGAGGTCAGTTCTCAAATGTTGATCAAATGAAATAATGAATGAATCTGCTCTCCTTCTTGTATCCCCATGAGGGCATTCATAGGCATCAGGCTTTAATTGCCTCTTTTAGAACTTGAATAGCATAAATAAGTACACGAAAGTAAATACTTAAGAAAGCATACTTCAGGAAAATGATAATAATTTATTCTAGTTGAGTGAGGTTTCTGGAAAACTAAACATTTCTGGACTCTTTTTAAGAAATAATTTGAAAATAGCAAGAAGGTATACATGGGGAAGTTTTGAGTGAAGAAAGGAAAGAGGTGATGTAATCATATCATAATCTCAAAAATAAAATAAATTAATTAAAGAAAGGATATATTGACAAATCCTAAAAAATACAATGCCCTGGCTTACAGCAAACCTTGGAAATAAGAATGAAGTCTGCAGGATGGTTAGATAAAATACACTGACTGCACAGACCTGACAACCAAAACCATCTGTTCTATCCTTTTCTTTTTAAAAATTGTTGAGCTGAATAGTTTGATATTAACCTGAAACAAGCTAAAACTGATCTGAGAGGAAGAAACTTGAATTAAAAAATTATTCTATTGAGCTAGAAACTGGAAACAAAACAAAACAAAACAACAACAAAACATATGTTCTTCAACCGAAGTATAGATAAAGAAGTAGTGTATATCTACACAATGGAATACTATTCAGCTATTAAAAACAAGGATATCATGAAATTTGCAGGCAAATGGATGTACCTGGAAAAGATCATCCTGAGTGAGGTAACCCAGGCCCAGAAAGACAAACATGGTATATATTCACTTTTAAGCAGGTATTAGCCATGTAATACAGGGTAACATACCACAACCCATATATTTAAAGAATCTACGTAACAAGAAAGGCCCTAGGGAGGGTGCTTATTTCTCATTCAAAAGGGCAAATAAAATAGACACCAGAAGTGGTTGAAGAGAAGTAACAGGATGGGAGCCTATCATAGACGCCCTTTGAAAGACTCCATCCAGCATGGGATTGAAGCAGTTGCTGAGACTCACAGCCAAACTTTGGGCAGAGCTTGGGGTGTCTTATGGAAGAGTGGTGAGAGAGAAGGACACGGAGTGAACAGCAGCTCCACAGGAGACCAACAGAGCTAACAAATCTGGGCCCAGGAAGGCCTTCAGAGACTGATACTCCAACCAAGGACCATGTATGGTGAGGACCTAAAACCCTTGCTCAGATGTAGTCAATAGGCAGTTCAATCTCCATGTGGGTTTCCTAGTAAGAAGAGCAGGGCCTGTATCTGACATAGACTCTGTTGTCTGCATTTTGATCACTTCCTCCTGGCAGGAAGGCCTTCCCAGGCCACAGAGAAAGAGGATGCAGGCGGTCCTGATGAAACTTGTTAGGTTGGTATCAGTTAGTAGGGGAAGAGGGCTCCTCATTTCTGAGAACTAGGGAAGGCAGATAAGGGAGAAGAGGAAAGGCGGTAGCACCAAGAGGAGAATAGACAAGGAGCTTTGATCAGGATGTAAAGTGAATAAATTTAAAAACTAAATTAAAAGAAAAAAAATCATTTCCTAAGACATTGTTTTTGGCAAGCCTGTAAGGCATCTTCTTGTTCATTGATCAATGGGGAATGCCCTGGTTCATTGTGGATGGTGCCATGAGGAGAAAGCCAGTAAGCAAAACCCTTCTAAAGCCTCTGCATCAGCTCCTGCTTCCAGTAACCTTCCCTGCTTGAGTTCCTGCCCTGACTTCTTTTGATGATGAATAGCCTTTGGATGTGTAATCCAAATAAACCCATTCCTTCCCATCTTGCTTTTGGTCATAGTATTTTATCATAGCAATAGTAACCCCAGCTAAGAGAATTGTTTTCCAAAAGCAAGTCCTCTGCTACACCTACCTGAGTATCACAAATAAAATGTTGAACTAAACGTAGCTTTCTGTGGTCTTTGGAGTTGTAGTTGAAGATGAACTTAACTTAGTAATGTTTTACCTCTACACTCTGAGTCCTAGAATTACAGGCATGGGACACTACCTCTGCCTCAAGTGGTTCTAGATGTTTAGCTTTGGGCTTCATGCATGCTGGTGAATATTCTATTATTTGAACCAACTCTTCGGCCTATACATGGTTGTTCCAGTCTGACAAAATCATTTCTCTAATTCAGTTCTGACAGAATCTCATATTCTATTGTCATGAAGATGCAGATCACCCAATCTCTAAACATCCATGACTTTGTTATTTATAATGACTTTCTTGGGGAATTCAAGATAGCCACAACCAGTGTGCATGTTATCTGAGGGGTAGAGGATAGGAGACTCTGAGACTGGTGAGTGGACATGTGACTAGATCCAGAGCATTGGATTTTATGCTTCCAGGACTAAAGAAGACATCCTGGAGTTGGGATTAATGGGATCCTGTTCCCCTGTGGCTATCTCTCAGGTCCAAGAGTAGCAAACTGTGGCCCTCCTGCCATTTTTTCACACTCAAGTGAGTATGGACCTGCAGATCCAATTTAAGGACCCTCTATTCTAGCAGACAAACATCAGATCCCTCCCTCTTTTCTGAGGTCAGGGTCAAGATTCCTGGGACAGCATATCAGTCTCCAAGCAGCAGTTCTGCAGGTCACCCTGTGGAGACCAAGTAAACAATAGAATTTACATGGTACTAGATCCAAGATGGGAAAGCCCGGATGAATCTGAGAACAAGGAACTCATTGTAGGGAGGCCTGTAAGCTTCAGTCCAGCTCCCATCCAAGGCACCCCACAGTTGTCACCTCTGCCCGAGCCCTTTGGGGCACATGTGTTGCAACTGCACCTGTAACTGCATCCCTGATACGTGCATCTTATGCACTCATGTCCCTTGACCTTCAACATACCTGCTCCTACCTGCAAAGCCACCATGTGTCTGTGTCCTGCCCTTCAAGACACTCGCATCTGAATCACCAGCACCCATTCTTGAGCCCATGGTTTTCTCTGGTCTTCCTGAAGACTACTCCAGACTCCAAAGACAGGTAGATCCAGTCTTCCATGCAGGTTCCAGGTACAAACAGCCAAGGCAACAGACAACTAGATGGCAAAAAGCCAGTGTAACAACACAATCAACAAAATCCAGGACATCGTCACTTCACCAGAAACTCCCCAAAACAAGGGATATGCTAGCATAGCTGAAACACAGGAAAATGACCTTAAATATATGTTTATGCAGTAATTATCAGCATATAAAAAGTAAACAAATCCCTCAAAGAAATACAGGAAATACAACCAAACAAATAGAGACCATCACAGACAGGCAGGAAACCATAATGAAAAAGGTGAAGGAAATGAATAAAATTTTTCAAGACATAAAAATGGAATTAGAATCAATAAACAAAACACAAACCAAGAAAACCCTGGAGATGGAAAACTTATAGATCAGGAACAACAAAAGTAAGCATCACAAACAGATGGAGGAGAGAATCTCAGGCATTGAAGATACAATTGAAGAAATTGATAAATCTTTAAAAAAAAAACATAAAAATATGTAAGTTCCTGACACAAAACATCCAAGAAATCAGTGACACCGTGAAAACAAGAAACCTAAGAATAGGAATAGGAATAGATGAAAAATAAGATTCCAGGATCCAACATCCAGAAAATATTTTCAAGAATATCATACAAGAAAATTCCTCCAACTTAAAGAAAGAGATACCATTAAGCAAACAAGAAGTTTACAGAAAACTACATAGACTAGACCAGAAAAGAAATTTCTCTGGTCACATATTAATCAAATCCTTAAATCTAAAATACAAAGAAAAATATAAAAGTTGCAAGGGAAAAAGGCCAAGTAACATATAAAGGTAGGCCTATCAGAATCACACCTGACTTCTCAACATAGAGTATGAAAGCCAGAAAGATCTGGGCAGATGTCATGCAGACATTGACAGACCATAGATGCCAACCCAGACTACTATAACTAGCAAAAATTTTAATCAGTATAGATGGAGAAAAAAATATATTCCATGACAAAATTAAACTTAAATAATATCTAGGCAGCAATCTAACTCTACAGAAGATACTAGACCAACCCAAAGATATCAACTACCCCTAAGAAAACACAGGATGTAGATAACTTCACAACAACAGCAACAGAAAAATCAAAAGAAAACAGGCAACAAACACTATATCACCACCAACTCCACTATAAAAGGAACTAACATTCATTGGTCATGAATATCTATCAACATCAGTGGACTCAACTCTCCAATAAATAGACACAGACTAACAAATGGTTGCAGAAACCGGATCCAAAATTCTTCTGCTTTCAAGAAACATACCTTATGAACAAAGATAGACACTATCTCAGAATAAATGGCTGGAAAAGGTTTTTCAAGACAACAGACCCAAGAAGTAAGCTGAAATAACCATCCTAATATCTAATAAAATAGACTTCCAATCTGAATTAATCAAAAGAGATTGGGAAGGACCCTTCATCCTTATCAGAGGAGAAATTCACCATAAGGACATCACTACCCTGAACATCTATGCCCCAAAAACAAATACCTTGATACCTAAACCTCACAAAGACACAATAAAAAATTCAGATCAATTTCCCTAATAATCATTAACACAAAATTCTCAATAAGATACTAAGAAGTGGGAAATAGTAAGAGCTGGAGGGGACAGGAACTCCACAAGCAGAGCAACAGAACAAGATAATTTGAACACAGGGAACTTCCCAGAGACTCATACTCCAACCAAGGACTATTCGTGGAGATAACCTAGAACCCCTGCACAAATGTAGCCCATGGCAGTTCAGTGTCCATGTGGATTACATAGTAATGGAAAGAGGGACTACCTCTGACATAATCTGATTGGCCTGCTCTTTGATCACCTCCCCCTGATGGGGGAGCAGCCTTACCAGGCCACTGTAGAGGAAAATGCAGCCACTTTTGATGAGAACTGATAGACTAAGATGAGAAAGGAGAGGAGAACCTCCCCTATCAGTGGACTTGGGGAGTGGCATGCATGCAGAAAGGGGAGGGAGGGTGGGATCAGGAGGGGAGGAGGGAGGGGCTTATGGGGGGATACAAAATGAATAAAGTGTAATTAATAAAATAAAATAAAAATGCAAAAAAAGAAAACAAACAAACAAACAAACAAAAATTCCCAAACCAAATCAAAGAACACATCAAAGGTATCATCCACCATGACCAAGTAGACTTCATCCCAGGCAGTTCAATATATGGGAATCCATCAATGTAATCCACTATATAAACAAACTAAAAGAAAAAAAGAAAAAGAATCACATGATCATTTCCTTAGACGCTTAAAAATCATTTGACAAATTTCAACACACTTCATGTTTATAAGTCTTGGAGAGATCATGGATACAAGGCACATACCTAAACACAGTAAAGGGAATATACAGTAAGCTTATTGCCAACATCAAACTAAACAGAGAGAAATTTAAATCAATTCCCCAGAAATAAAGGATATGGCAAGGCTGCCCACTCTTTTCATATCTCTTAAATATAGTACTTGAAGTCCTAGCTAGAGCAAGAAGACAACTAAAGGAGATCAAGGAAATATAAATCGGAAAGAAAGAAGTCAAAATATTACCATTCACAGATTACATTATAGTATAAATGAGTGACCCCAAAAATTATTCTATGAAACTCATACAGTTGATAAACACATTCAGCAATGTGGCTGAATAAAAAATTAACTAAGAAAACAAACAAACAAAAAAACAATAGTCTGCCTTATACAAAATACAAATGGACTGAGAAAGAAATTAGGAAAATAACACCCTTCACCATAGCCACAAAAAAAGTATCTAGGTGTAACTCTAACCAAGCAAATGAAAGACTTGTAGGAAAAAAATTTCAAGTCTTTAAAGAAAGAAATTGAAGAAGCTATCAGAGGATGGAAAGATCTCCCATGGTCATGTCTCGGCAGGATTAGCATAATAAAAATGGCCATCCTACTAAAAGCAATCTATGGATTCAAAGCAATTCCCATCAAAATACCAACACAATTATTTACAGACCTTGAAATAACAATTTTCAACTTCATATGGAATAACAGAAAATCCAGAATTGCTAAAACAATCCTGTACAGTAACACTTATTCTGTAGGTATCTCCATCCCTGATCCCAAGCTGTACTATAGAGCAACAGTAATAAAAACTTCATCATACTTTCACAGAAACAGACTCATGGATCAATAGAATGTAATCTAATACCCAGAAATAAACCCACATACCTACAAACACCTGATTTTTGACAAAGAATCCAAAACTGTACAATAGAATAGTCTACCTGGATTGTACATGTAGAAAAATGGAAATAGATCCATATTTAATCATCCCGCACAATACTATAGTCCAGGTAGATCCTCAACATAAAACCAGAACACTAAAATAAATATGTTAGAAGAAAAACTGGGACATGCCAGGAATTCATTGGCATAGGAGACAACTTCCTGAACAGAACACCAACAGCAGATGCTGTAAGGACAACAATCAAAAAACAGGACCTCATGAAACTGAAATATATCTGTAAAGCAAAGGACGCTGTCAACGGAAAAAAAAAATAACAGCTTACAGACTGGGAAAAGAGCTTCATCAACCTACATCCAACAGAGAGCTAATACCCAGAATACATAAAGAACTCAAAAATTTAAAAACCAACATACCAAGTAATCCAATTAAAAATGGGGTACAGAGTTAAACAGAGAATTCTCAACAGAGGAATATTGAATGATGGAGAAACATTTAAACAAACATTCATCGTCCTTAGTCATCAGGGAAATGCAAGTCAAAATAACTTTGAAATTACATCTTACTCCCATCAGAATTGCTAAGATCAAAAACTCAAGTAACAACACATACCGGAGAGGTTGCGGAGAAAAGGGATCCCTCCTCCATTGCTGGTGGAGTGCAAACTTGTAAAACCACGTTGGAAATAATTGTGCACTTTCTAGAAAAACTGAATAGCTCTACCTCAACACCCATCTACACCATTCTTGGGCATATACCTATACCTGAAAGATGTTCCACCACACATCAAGCACATGTGCTCAACTATATTCATAAGCAGCTTTATTCATAATGGCCAGAAAGTAGAAACAATCTAGATGTTCCTCAAATGGATACAGAATTTGTGGCACATTTATATAACGGAATACTATTCAGCCATTGCAAACAAGGAAATCATGAAATTTGCAGGCAAACAGTTGAACTAGAAAAGATTATCCTGAGCAAGATGATACAGAACCAGAAAGACATACATGTTATATACTCGCTTATAAGCAGATATTAGCCATAGAATAAATGATAAACATACTAAAATTTATACTCCTAAAGAAGCTAAACAAGACGGAAGACCCGAGGGAAGATGATCAGTCCTCATTTAGAAGGGCAAATGAGGTAGACACTAGAAGCTATGGAAGAATGGGAACAGGGTGGGAGCCTACCATAGTTGTCCTTTGAAAGATTCCTTCCAGTAAGTGATCAAAGCAGATGCAGAGACTCAGCCAAACTTTGGACCTAGCTCAGGGAATCTATGTAAGAAACAAAGGTTAGAAGGACCAGGAGAGAACGGGATCTCCACAAAGAGACTGACAAAGCCAAAAAAGCCCATTGGGGCCTGCAGACACAGATGCATCATCCAAAGACCATGCATGGAGAAAAGATAGACCCCTGCTCAGATGTAACCCATAGATGGTTCAGTTTCCTAGTGGGTTCCCTATTAATGGTAGCAGGGGAAGTCTCTGACATAAACTTGGTTGCCTGTGTTTTTATCACTTCCCCCCACCCCAAGGTGGTGTAGCCTTACCAGGCCACAGAGGAAGAGGATCCAGGCAGTCCTGATGAGACTTGATAGGCTAGGGTCAGATGATAGGGGAGAAGGGCTCCCCTTTTCAATGGACTAGGGAAGGGGAAAAGGGGGTAAGAGAGAGGGAGGGTAGGACTAGAGGAGATGAGGGAGGGGGCTATAATCAGAATACAAGGTGAATAAATTTTAATAAAGAAATAAATAATAACATGCTTTCCAAAATAACACACACACACACACACACACACACAGACAAAAAAACAAAAAAAAAAACCAAAAAAAAACAGAACAACCAAAAAAACTTGAACTTTGGTTTTTCTTGCTGCCCCTCCCCCCACCACCCACACATCCCAGTTGGGTATTTTGTTCTTAAACTATATTTGTCTTTAGGTTTAGGTCTCTATCTTAAAATGTATTCTGTGAAATGAAAATACTTGATTAATCTTACATTTTTCATCTCTTCTATAATTTTACCTCAAAATATACTCTACTCTTAAGTTATATTGTAGTGTCTTATGACACAAAAGGCCATGCCTCCAATTCTACTTTAGTAAATTGTACACAATTCTTTTTTTTTTTTTTACAGTTTATTCACTTTGTATCCCCCCTGTACCTCCCTCCCACCACCCCTCCCAATCTCACCTTCACTCTTCCCCACCCATGTCCCTCTCCCAGTCCACTGATAAGGGAGGTCCTCCTCCTCCCCTTCCCTCTGATCCTAGTCTATCAGGTCTCATCAGGAGTGGCTGCATTGTCTTCTTCTGTGGCCTGGCAAGGCTGTTTCCCTCTCAGGAGGAGGTGATCAAAGAGCATGCCAATCAGTTCATGTCAGAGACAGTCCCTGTCCCCATTACTATGGAACCCACTTGGATACTGAACTGCCATAGGTTACCTCTGTGCAGGGGTTCTCGGCTGGAGTTTCAATCTCAGAAAAGACCCCTGTGCCCAAACTTTTTGGATCTGTTGCTAGGAGATCCTCAGGAAGACCTAACTGCCCATCGGCTACAAAT
>NW_026596069.1:8108091-8121453 GCF_907164565.1 Psammomys obesus
TTTGTTTCAATCCACTGCTTGATAGAGTGTCACATGGGACAGTTATGCTAGTGTTCTGTCTGCAAGTGTAGCAGAGTATCCTTAATAGTGTCAGGGGTTGGTGCTCTCCCTTGTGGTGGGTCTCAAGTTGGACCAATCTATTTTTTTTTGGGGGGGGAGCATTTAATTACTGCTTTCATTTTCTTAAAGGTTATAGAACTATATAGATGGTTAGCTTGATATTAATTTAACTTCTGTATATGGAATCGATCAAGAAAACCATCCATTTGATTTAGAGTTTCCACTCTAGAGTAGAGGCTTTTGAAGGAAGACCTACTGAGTCTTTGGATTTCCTGAATATCTGTAGATATGTCCCCTGTTTCATTTCTGATTTTGTTAATTTGGTTGTTATTTCTCTGCCTTTTAGTTAGTTTGTTTAATGGCATGCCTTGTTTATTTTCTCAAAGAATCAGCTTTTAGTTTTTGTTGATTCTTTTTACTGTCCTTTTCGCTTCTAAGTTGTTGATTTCTGCCCTGAGTTGAGTATTTCCTGCCATCTACTCCAATTTGGTTTATTTGTTTGTTTTCATAGAGGTTTCAGGTGTGCTATTAAGTTGCTAGTATGAGACCTCTCCAATGTCCTTATGAAGATGCTTAGTCCTATGAACTTTCTCTTAGTACTACTTTCATTGTGTCCCATAAGTATGGATATGTTGTGGTTTCATTTTCCTGAAATTTTGGGAAGTCATTAATTTCCTTATTTCTTCCCTGACCCAGTAGTCATTAACTAGAGTGTTTTTCACATACCATGCGTTCTTAGGCCATCTATTGATTCTGTTGTTGTAGGCGTCCAGCTTTAGTCCATAGTGGTCTGATAAGATACAAGGGATTATTTTAGTCTTCTTATTTCAGTTGAGGCTTGTTTTGTGACCAAGTATATGGTCAGTTTTGGGGAAAGTTCCATGTGGTGTTGAGAAGAAAATATATTATTTTCTGTTGGGTGAAATGTTCTGTAGATATCTATTAGGACCAATTGCTTCATGACGTCTGTTAGTGTCATTATTTCTCTATTTAGTTTCTGACTCGCTGAGCTGTCCATTGGTGAGAGTGGGGTGTTGAAGTCTCCTACTATTAATATGTGTACTATTTATTTTATGAATGTAGATACCCCTGAATTTGGGGCATAGGTGTTCATAACTGAGATATCATCTTGGTAAGTTTTCCTTCGATGAGTATCAAGTGTCCTTCTCTATCTCTTTTGATTACTTTTGGTTGAAAGTCTATTTTATTAGATGTTATAATGCCTACTGCTGCTTGTTTCTTGGATCCATTTGCTTGGAATTTTTTCTAGCCCTTTACTCTGAGGTAATGTCTATCCTCATTGCTGCAGTGTGTTTCTTGTTTGCAGCAAAATGATGATGATTTTGGTGGGGGGGAGAAAGAGAGAAAGACAGAGAACCTTCTTTTGGTTTTGCTTGTGTCAAATTATTTATTTCCATTTTCTTGTGTGTAATAAACTTTCTTTTGTTGGAGTTTTTCTTCTAGTATCCTCTATAGGGCTGGGTTAGTGGAAAGATATTGCTTAAATTTGGTTTTGTCATGAAGTATCTTATTTTCTTTATCTGTGCTGAGAGAAAGTTTTATCATAGTGAACATGGTAGTCTGGGTTAACATCTATGGTGTCTTAGATTCTGCACTATATCTACCCACACCCATCTGGCTTTTAAAGTCCCTGTTGAAATGTGCAATGTAATTCTAATAGATCTTCCTTCATATGTTATCTGGATCTTATACCTTGTGGCTGTTAACATTCTTTCTTTGTTCGGCATACTTAGTGTTTTATTATGTAGCAGGAGTATTTTCTTTTTTGGTCCGATCAATTTGGTGTTCTGTGGGCTTCTTCTATGTTTACAGGCATGTCTTTTCTTAGATTAGAGATTTTTTTTCTATGATTTTGTTGAAGATATTTTTCTCGGTCTTTGAGCTATGAAACTTATCCTTCTTTCATTTCTGTTATTTTTAGGTTTGTTCTTCTCATAGTGTCTCAAATTTCCTGGATGTCATGTGTTAGAAATGTTTTCGATTTAGCATCTTCTTTGACCAATGTACTGATTTCTTCTATGGTATCTTTGATGCCTGCAATTTTCTCTTTTATCTCTTGTATTCTGTTCTTGATGCTTGTGTCTGTAGTTCCTGTTCTTTTCCCTAGGTTTTCCATCTCCACGAATGTTTCAGTTGTTTCCTTTTTGTTTCAATTTTCAGGTCTTGAACAGTTTTATTTATTTTCTTCACCTCTTTGATGCATTTTCCTGTATTTCTCTGAAGGATTTATTATTTTTCTTTTTAAAGGCCTCCATCACCTTCATAAGATTAGATTTATGGTCATGTTCTTTCACTTCAGGTAGGAGAGCTTGTTGTAGTCATATAGCTGGGTTCTGGTGGTTCCATATTGCCCTGGGTTTTGTTGAGTGTGTTTTTGTGCTGGCACTTTGCCATCTGGTTGTCACTGGTGTTCACAGGCCTTGTGATCCCTGATGTCTTTAGGCCTCTGGTGACCCCTGATAGCTGTCAATCTCTGGTAGTCCCTGATGGCTGCAATCAGGGATTGCAGACAGAGTTGGAGCCTAGGAAAGGACATGGAGCAGGCCACACACATTCTGGGTTTGCACCATACTTTACTCAAGATTATAGCCTCACATAGGTCACACAAATTCCCTGGGTGGTCCTTATTTTATATGTTTTCTCAGATTAAACATAATATAATGTGGAAAATACTTTGAAGAGTTTAAGTAAGCCTGGGTATGTCTCTATTTTGAAATAAAGTGCCATCTTTACTGGGAGCAGAATTCAGGTACCAGGAAATATCACAAAATGTGCATTTGGCAGAAAACAAAGTTAACTCTCCTAGAAACAGCCTCCAGGAGATATCACAGAATAAATACTTCGTAGAAAATATAGACAACCTCCCTGGCAATAATCAATCATAATCTGTTGGGAATCAGGTGGGAAATTTTTCCCCTATGTTTTAGATATAGTTTAAAAGAATAGCCATTATGATTATTTGCCTTAGCCATTATGATTATGTGCCTCAGAGAAGGTCACCTCACCCCTCTAATTTTTACCTAATCCTGTAACGTCAAGGCATGTGTCCCTCCCCTGTTTGCTATCATGGAAATATGTGCCACCATGCTTGCTGTCATGCAAACCCCCTGCTTGCAGACTTTCCCTTTAAAAACCCTGTTCACTCAGAGCTCGAGGTGCCACTTCTCTACTGCTGTGTCAATGAGACTTAGGTCCTAAGTTTGAGTGCTTTCTTAATAATGCTCTCTTACTCTTGCATCAAGTCATCTCCTGGTGGTCTCTGAGGGTCCCATGATCCTGGCATTAGAACTTCAAGTAGTGTGGTTACTTAATATTGAACATAGATTTATTACCCAATCTTTAACAGATACCAAGCTATGCCCTGTAACATGAACCCATAATCAAAATGTATTTTAAAATGTATTATAATGGTCTAGCCAGAGAGCTTAGTATTTAGAAGGATTGGCACCAGGACTAAGAACCTGAGTTCTAATCCTTTGTACTTACATGGTTGAATGAAGGAACAGATTCTTTAACAGTGTCCTCTAACTTTACATATGTTTTATGGAGGGTATATGTGAGTGTGCACACGTACATGCAAACATACAAACACACACACAAATAAGTGTAACAAAATATTTAAATTTTAGAAAGTTTTATAAAGTTCTCATATATGAACGAATTAAAGGTCGAAGTAAAGCAGCAGTAGTACCAGATATATAGTTCTAATTAATTAAATCTGCTTTAGGGAATGAAAGGAAATAACCACAAACCCATTCCTCTTCTTTCAAGTCAGTCATCTAGGTAGTGATGAGCTCAGGATTTTTCTTCTGTCTCCTCCTACAGAATAAGATCAAAACTCTGAGGTTCTCCTTCATTGAGCTGATGATTCAAATGAGAAGACATTTAAAGCTTGTTGGTTATAATTTACATCATATTAGTCTAAACAAAAAGCTGCATTATCAAAAGTAAAATTAAATGATCATCATGTTAATTAGATACTTTGCTGTTATTATGAAGTTTATTGCCCCAATTGTATCATTGTAATTAGAAAAACCTTAATTTGTTCAGAAATCCATGTATTCATTTTGACCATAATGTCTGTATCATCACATAGATGTCATTTAAATAACAACAATGCAAGATACTTAGAAGTGCCAAGGGATACACCATTCTTTTTTTCAGAGGACAGGAGACACAATGTGATTTCTCATGCACATATGTTTAAGGGGCTAAGGCTGATATTGCATACACTCAAGGGCAAACATACAGGGCATAGCAAAATGTGATATCCCCCGATAAACCCAAGACACTCATAAGCAAAGTTCACTCAAAGAGATAAGAAGAAGATACTCTTCTATAAATATGAATAAGGTCATATAAGGGTTCTCACTATCATTTTAGTTCATACCCTTAGCCATGATTTAATTAAGGAGAACAACATTTTGCTTTTCCTCCTTTACTATTGCCAATCTGGTGGGTCAGGATTTTATGACTTTGTCTTTTAAGGATGAACCTGTTGTTCTTTTTAAGTATATTTTTAATTGAATTGGAATTGAATCACTTTCACTTTCATGAAATCACACACAGGCACTCACACACTCACACTGTTGTGTTCATTTTTGTTGGTGGTTTCAGGCAGACCACTTTGCACTTAACAAGTAGTAAGGGATTCATCTTTGGAAAAGGCTAATTCTCCTTCCTCCAGCAGTCGTAAGTTGCCTGTAGCTCTTTCTTAGAGGTGAAATACCATGAAAATTTCTCCCTTATATGTTAACATGTCCACTGATATTGCTATTGTTCTGATTATGTTTATGTAGCCATTTTTAAGAAAATATATCACAACAGATTTTTCCAGTGTTCTGGCTGTTACTATCTTTCCACCATAAATGCACACACTGTACTGTAGATTTATCTATTGTGGTTTGTCTCTCCCAAATCTGTTGATCTCTAGGTTCTGTTTAGTTTTAGTTTTCTGCAATGATCTCCAATTGCTGTAAGGACAAAATTGAGAATGTAGTAAACATTTTAGAATGCAGTAAGGTTAAATTCTTTTTTCTAAAATCCATGATCTCACTGTCCCATGAAAATTGGGCTAAGTTTTCAGTACCAGGCATAATTTCCTTCCCGTTGAGTGTCTTATCTCATTAGACAGCTGTTATTTGCCAACAACATATGAGTGACACTTATACTTTGTGCATATATTGGCATGGTGGGATTATGATGGCTCATAGATGCTGCAGCCTGGTAGGACTCTTTAATTAACTTCCCACCATTTCTGCCAATATGTTGGTCTTATACTGACACTTCCCTTTAAAATACTCCATGTTATTTATTCCTCATATAATTTCTCCTTGTATAATTTCATAGTACACAGAATATTCATATTTATTTATATAAGTATTTGCCAGATAAAGCAACAATGAGGCAGTTATTGTAGGGAAACTCAGACCCACCATGGTTTTCTGTGAAACAATGAGCTAAACTTTTCACTTCCTTTAAAGAAGTCGTGTGTGTGTGTACATGTTTCTGTCTGTATGTGTGAATCTAGTGGATTGATTCTGCCTTCTCTATCTTTAGCCTTTTAAATTTTGGTGATATTTCCATGTATCTCAACAAAAAGACAGATTATATATCAATTATAAATTACACCTCATTTTGATCCCCTCCACTTTTTTCAATTTAACTTTTATTAGTTACACTTTATTCATTTTGTATCCCCCCATAGGCCCCTCCCTTCTCCCTTCCCGATCCCACCCTCCCTCCCCTTTCTGCATGCATGCCACTCCCCAAGTCCACTGATAGGGGAGGTCCTCCTCTCCTTCTTTCTGATCTTAGTTTATCAGTTCTCATCAGAAGTGGCTGCATTGTCATCTCCTGTGGCCTGGTAAGGCTGCTCCCCCCTCAGGGGGAGGTGATCAAAGAGCAGGCCAATCAGATTATGTCAGAGGCAGTCCCTCTTCCCATTACTATGTAACCCACTTGGACACTGAACTGCCATGGGCTACATCTGTGCAGGGGTTCTAGGTTATTTCCATGAATAGTCCTTGGTTGGAGTATCAGTCTCTGGGAAGTTCCCTGTGTTCAAATTATCTTGTTCTGTTGCTCTCCTTGTGGAGTTCCTGTCCTTCCAGCTCTTGCTATTTCCCACTTCTTACCTAAAATTCCATTCACTTTGCCTGACAGTTGGCCATCAGGCTCAGCATCTACTTTGATACTCTGCAGGGCAGAGGCTTTCAGAGGCCCTCTGTGGCAGGTTCCTAGGTTGTTTCCTGTTTTCTTCTTCTGGCTTTCAGAGTCCCTCTGTAGCAGGTTCCTAGGTTGTTTCCTGTTTTCTTCTTCTTCTGATGTAATCCTCTTTGCCTTTCAGGATGGGGATTGCGCATTTTAGTTAAGTTCCTCTCTTTTGCTTAGTTTGTTTAGATGTACAGATTTTAGCAGGTTTATCCTATGTTGTATGTTTATATGAGTGAGTATATACCGTGTGTGGATTTTTGCTTCTGGGACAACTCACTCAGGATGATCCTTTCCAGGTCCTACCATTTACCTGAAAATTTCATGATTTTCTTATTTTTCATTTCTGAGTAATACTCCATTGTATAAATGTACCACAATTTTTGCATCCATTCTGCAGTTAAGGGGCATCTGGGCTGTTTCCAGCTTCTGGCTTTACAAATAAAGCTGCTACAAACATGGTTGAGCAAATGTCCTTTTTGTGTACTTGAGCCTCTTTTGGATATATGCCTAGGAGTGGTATGGCTGGATCTTGAGGAAGCACTATTCCTAGTTGTCTGAGAAAGCGCCAGATTGATTTCCAGAGGGTTGTACAAGTTTACATTCCCACCAGCAGTGGAGAAGGGTTCCCCTTTCTCCACAACCTCTCCAGCATGTGTTGTCACTTGAGTTTTTGATCTTGGCCATTCTGATGGGTGTAAGGTGAAATCTCAGGGTTGTTTTGATTTGCATTTCCCTAATGGCTAATGAGGTTGAGCATTTCTTTAAGGGCTTCTCTGCCATTCGATATTCCTCTACAGAGAATTCTCTCTTTAGCTCTGTTCCCCATTTTTTAAGTGGATTACTTGGTTTGTTGCTTTTCAGCTTCTTTAGTTCTTTATATATACTAGATATGAGTCCTCGGTCAGATAAAGGGTTGGTGAAGATTCTTCCCAATCTGTAGGCAGTCGCTTTGTTTGGATGACGGTGTCCTTTGCTTTACAGAAGCTTTTCAGTTTCATGAGGTCCCATTTATTGATTGTTGCTGTTAGAGTCTGTGCTGTTGGTGTTCAGTTCAGGAAGTTTTCTCCTGTACCAATGAGTTCTAGGGTATTCCCCACTTTTTTTTTCTAGCCGATTTAATGTGTCTGGTTTTATGTTGAGAACTTTGATCCACTTGGACTTCAGTTTTGTGCAGGGTGATAAGTATCCTTGGTGTAACCCTAACCAAGCAAGTCAAAGACTTGTATGAAAAAAATATCAAGTCTCTGAAGAAAGAATTATAAGAAGATATGAGAGGATGGAAAGATCTCCCATGCTCATGGCTTGGCAGGATTAACATAGTAAAAATGGCCATCTTACCAAAAGCAATCTACAGATTTAATGCAATTCCCATCAAATTGCCAACACAATTCTTTACAGACCTGGAAAGAAAAATTCTCAACTTCGTATGGAATGACAAGAAACCGAGAATTGCTAAAACAATCCTCTACAATAAATGATCTTCTGGAGGTATCTCCATCCCTGATCTCAAGCTGTACTATAGAGCAACAGTTATAAAAACTGCATGGTACTGGCATAGAAACAGAATGGTGGATCAATGGAATGAAACAGAAGACCCAGAAATAACCCCACACACTTATGGATACCTGATCTTTGACAAAGATGCCAAAACCATACAATGGAAAAAAGATAGCATCTTCAACAAATGGTGCTGGTCCAATTGGATGTCTACATGTAGAAAAATGAAAATAGATCCATACTTATCACTCCCCCCTTTTTTTCCCTGAAATTATACTGATTCTTAATCTTTTGACTGCTGTTTCCTGCTCTGGTTTCGCTGTTCCTATGTCTTGACTTCACCCTGGGCTATTTTCATCTGTGTCTTTTCTCTGTTTAAGTCTAAGAATATGTGTTATTCTCCTTCTTGTTTCATCAAGTGTTTTTCCCACTGAGTCCTGTATGCTTCTGAAGTCTACTTGCAGATTCATATTGATATATTGTCCTATGTGGGGCTCTTTCTAGACCCATTGGTCTAGTGGGTCCCCATTTGCAGAATAATTCCAACAATTACTGCTCTTGCAAACAGATAAATATTCTGTGGAAGGGAGAACAGAGATAAAAGTCTATATGAGCTCATTTTTAAGTTTGAGTTTACAGAAATAATGACACAATCAGGAAGATGAAGATTTATAGTTGCAGAAATTGTGAGTATTTTTAGAGGGCTTGGGAGTTAATGTTGAAAATGAAGAAAAATATCATTGTAAAATCTCACCCATTCTTCTTAAAACATATAAAAATATGCCAATGGCTTAGTTCTTTTACTCCCATCCTTATGAGTTAAACTGTTATCTAAGTGTTTCAGACTAGCACTATGGACCTTGAAGAAGAAAGTCTAAAGTGTCTGAATTATTTGGAATATGCATGAGGAACAATTCTTCTCCTTTCTGGTCTGCAGGGGAAGATAACTGTTACCCTGATTCACTGTCATAGATTCATTCCTTGTTTTCAGAGCAGTGGTTAATACCTCGAATGCAATCAATATTACTTAACCAGTTATAGCATGTCCCATACAGGCTGCACTGACAACTGTTTTTCTTTAAACAATACAGTAACCAAGTTAAATAATAAGTAATAGCTCAGAGGGAGGGAACAATGAGTGTTTTATATTAAGAGGAAAAAATGGTCCTTTCTGTTGGATGTGAAAGGAAGTTAGGATATTATAAAGTGAATGTTCAAGGATTTCACACATCAAGGAATGAAAACTCACTCTTCAGAAGATTTCTGGAATCATTCTTACTTTTTGAATCCTGTTTGAACATATGACCACAAGACAATTGGCTGCTTAGTAAACATAATATATATTCATTAATAAAGCAATAATGTAAGATAAGTAGACTTTGAAGTGTTTTTGAACCTTGAATTTGGAACAGAGAGCAAAATTTTACAAAAGATCTTATTATTTACATCTTTCCATTTCAGTAGAAATCTCTTTTGACAAAACTTTAAGACCAATGAAAGTATATAGAAATTATTCTTAAGCATACACTTGAAAATCAATGTTAACACATTATGACCAACACGTGAGAGAAACTGATTGTAGTTTAGTCTTGTGTACATTGACCATAAAATGCCCTCTCACATCATGCAATGCCACCCACACGTTCTCTGGGGTTTAGCTACAGTAGTCAGTAATCTTGCACAACACTGAGGATGTGGATAAAGGCTTCTAATCACCTTTTAGAGGCAATGTGCTGGTGAGAGGAAATTGAGAATAGGCTCTTGGTTACGTAAAAGTCTCTTGCACCTTTCTAAGTCCTCACCCCTGAATCTAATAGGGAATTAGAACTTTTCCTGAAGGCTTTCTTGCAGTATAGTTCAGCTCCAGTGCTCTATAACATGTCATTTATTTATTTATTTATTTAGTTAGTTTAAATTTATTTGCTTTGTGAACATCTCAGAGAATCCCTTCCTTCGACCATGAACACACTAACTTAGGGAAGTGAACTGCATGGAGAATAATGGGTAGAGATCCTATGATTGCTTACATAAAGATACCTTGAATTCACATGCCCTAGCAAGAATGGAAATAGATACTACTAGCTGAGGAGGAATTGTGGAGAATCTCCAGGGCATGAATATTCAGAAGGCATACATGTTTTGAAAGATCAAGGAAGCACGTAACTTTCCCTTGGTTGTGGACATAAACATCTTTTGTTGTGCAGATATCAGAAATAAGACATATACATAAGAAAGGAGATGTGAGGTGATATGGGGAGAACAAACATGGAGATCTATCTTGTAAAAATACTGGCTGTATGAATCTGTCCTCTAAAAATCTCTCAATGGAAGATAGTCCAGTCTGATATACACAAGGACGCTTTTGTGCTGTTGGTTAGAACCTCACCTGACAGTTACTCAGGAAAGAAATTGCACTGAATTCTTAATATTTTATCAATTCAATCTAGCACCATCAGGAAAAGAAATAGACAAGAGAAGATGCCCTTCTTATTCTTAATAATATGTTTGATCCAAAGCCAAATCCCACTGCAGAGCCATTACAATTTTTCCAAAGATGTTCTGGGCTTGTCCTTTAGACCTCGTTATTTCATGATACAAATGGCCACCAATTAGAATCAAGGAAGTTCAGAAAGTTCCCCAAACAGGAGAATATTGCCTCAAGTCTGAAATTAAAATCTTTCATTGCTTGTTTTCGAATAAATATATAGAATCAAAATGACAGATATACATTCTTTGGTGTGTGTTCATGCCCATGTTTGTTTTTGCACAGAAAGAGATTATTTATAGTGCAAGTGGAGAAGTAGAATTTTCTGAAGATAATTTTGTTTGTTGACCGCAGAAAAACAAAAATAAGAATGTCATATACATGCTTATGCAAATATTTTCTAATTGTGTGTGCATGTGTGTATATGTGTACGTGTATGCTCATTCATAATGCATGTAATTATGTGTATTTGTTATATGTATTTCTGTGTGTACTTGTATCGTCTTGTGTATGTGTTGTATATGTCTGCTATTTGTATGTGTGTGTTTATTATGTGTTCATTTATGTTTTTGTGTGCTTATGTTTATTTGTGTCAAATAATAAGAGTGGAAATAAGATGTGCTTATCAGTTTCTGAAATTTTATAAATTTTCAAAACAAAACTAAAGAAAACACTTCTGAGACATAAGTCATAGTGTTATGCTTTACTTTGACCATTCTAATCAGAAAACTAGAAATGATGTCTTTAAGAGTTGTATGGCCTCTGTCTAGCAGGAGAAATGCTGCTTGAATGTTGAAGACCAATGGAGATCTCACATTACTCAATACATCTTTTATGCTCAGTTTCTTACTTTGAAAACAACTGAAATAAGTTCTGCTTTCGTGACTTTACAAAAGCTGTTTTGAAATTTAGATAAGCTCTCTCCTAAAACCATTTGCAAACTGGTGACTAAACTTTAACATTTTTACTCACTAAAATTCTACTCCCAATAGAGATGCAAACCTGTTCTGGAAAAGGTCAAAGTGCTACAGCAGTGTTTGTGGGTTTCAGAAGGCACTGAGCTATTGTGGCAGGCTAAGTACGATAGGGATTCTGAATAGTCAAGTCATCATACAGAAGTATCTACAGTGTGTTAGAGTTAGACTGTGTGACCTGTATACTCCTGATAAATCAACAGCAAACAGTAATATTTTGCGATTCTGTATAGAAGAAAACACATATGCACCCTCATAATTCTGCTCTTATTTTCTTCTCTTAGGAAGGGAGGATGTGTACGAGTGTGTGTGTGCAGAAGATTTATCATACAGACAATGGATAGGCCATACTTCAACTTGAAGTGTTCCGGGAGGTAGCTCTTCAAACTTCATTTCTCAATTAAATGGGGATTGGAGAATTATGGGCATTAATCCGCTTTGAGCAGAGACAGGGATTAAAACAAAAACATGTTTCACCTAGTCACTAACCCCAGGAATCCAGGAAACCTGAGCTACTCAGATCAAATTTATTTCGAGAGCACACTGAAGTATTTAAGCTCCCTTTGATTAGATGTTATAAAGACAAGCTGGTGAAGTACAATGAGAGAAACCTTACTGAAGTCTTGAAGACAGCACCAACTTGCTTTATTATCAGACATGTGCCCTTTTCACTAATTTACTTATATCAGTTTGGAAAATTATTTGCCTTAGAAAAAAGAGTCACATGAGGACCTATATTCAATTAGTTTTCTTTTGTGTTCTTTAAATGCTAATATTATGTATTAGTTTAGAGAGCCTTTCTCTCATGGCTTCTCTGCCTTATAATATAATGTAATTACAAAGGCAATTGATCTTTGACCAAAACCCAGGTAACATGGAAGGGAAATAGCCTTTTAAGTGCCAAGGTTACATTTAATGACACAAAGAGCTTTGTTCAGGTTTGGAAATTGTCCTCACAAAGCTCTGGATGACCCCAGTATTGATGGTTTGCCTCTTTCCATCATTTCATTCACCCACCTTAACATCAATAAATATGTGACAGGAAGAACAAAACAAAACAAAACAAAAGAACAAGTCATCATTGACTGGTAGGCAGTAGTAAACCAATTCTAACATGGTTTGGTCTGGAAAATGTCAGATCTCATGCAGGGCCATATAGAAAAAAAAAGTGAAGTCTGTGGATGTAAAATGTGACTACATCCTCAAGCCAGAAGACTGAATTCTGTTCTTTCTCTGGATCATTCTGAGCTCCTATCTGCTGTGCTCTAAATTGTATTCCATGATAGATGAGATCATATAGCCTCTGTGACTGTTGGTTAAATAAGAGGCTATTAAGTCATGTTGTCACTCATTGTAGTTCAGCTGACAGGAAATGTGAAATCGATCATTACAGAAGCGTTAGTTCCATAGATACCTATGTGCAGAGAAAACTACAAATTCATTCCACTTGGAAGGTTGAAGTCTCTCAGTGCTTGCCACTTTGGTTAATTTTTTGGTTAATTCCTTTTGTAGAATCTACTTTGGCTACGTGGATTTCTAAACAGACTTGATGCTGAAGGGAAGAGAGGCACAGGAAGGTAAATTTGGACTAAGCTGACACAGGATACTTCCGGTGTGAGGCCAATTAGCAACTCAGGGAATAAGGTGTCTGGAACTTGCACTGCCCTTTTGTGAACTTCATTGAGGCACCTCATCAGAGTAATCCATAAAATTCATTGGATATTGATGTCTCTAACTGGATCACCCATCATGAAGAGGAGTAAAGCAGTGCTGAATAGACTTTTTGCTTTTTCCTGGGGCTGAGTACCTGTCTAGAATATGTTATAACTCATACTCCATTACATACACAAGAAAAGGTAAATAGTTACATAAAGCAAAATGTAGTTCAAATAGAGTTTCTATTCATAAAACTTTCCACAGTATTTGACTGTTCATAAACAGTCCCCCTGTGACAATTAGGCAAATACCCACAAATTATCCAAGGCACTTCAGTGAAGATTGCTATGTTGTCAAATGTACCAGCTGAAAAAGTAGTGGAAAAGCCAAAGGTAGTGTTCGTCACTCTTTCTTTCTTTCTTTCTTTCTTTCTTTCTTTCTTTCTTTCTTTCT
>NW_026596069.1:8121463-8217469 GCF_907164565.1 Psammomys obesus
CTTCCTTCCTTCCTTCCTTCCTTCCTTCCTTCCTTCCTTCCTTCCTTCCTTTCTTTCTTTCTTTCTTTCTTTCTTTCTTTCTTTCTTTCTTTCTTTCTTACTATTAATTACACTTTATTCATTTTGTATTCCCCCATAAGCCCCTCCCTCCTCCCCTCCCTATCCCACCCTCCCTCCTCCTTCCTCATGCATGCCCCTCCCCAAGTCCACTGGTAGGGGAGGTTCTTTTCTCCTTCCTTCTGATCTTAGTCTATCAGATCACCTCAGGAGTGGCTGCATTGTCATCTTCTGTGGCTTGGTATGGCTGCTCTCCCCTCAGGGGGAGGTAATCAAAGAGCAGGCCAATCAGATTATGTCAGAGGCAGTCCCTCTTTTCTTTACTATGTAACCCATAGTAGTTGGACACTGAACTATCATGTGCTACATCTGTGCAGGGGTTCTAGGTTATCTCCAAGAATACTCTTTCAAAGGGTACCGTATTTGCTAGTATATTGAACATAGGACAATTTTTGATCATTGAACATAAACGCATACACAGTGGCCTCCTGTCTTCTTCCTTTCCAAGTCCTGCTGGTTTACTGTGTTCCTGGATGAGGAGAATCTCTAGAACAAAGAAAAGGTCACATTCTATGTCTTCAATAGGTGGATCAATTACTAGCATAGTAATGTAGTCAGGACTTAGGATTGCAGATAGCCACCTGAAAAATGAAAGGAACAAGCCGACATCTGCAGCTCTGACTGGATCAGAGAAAAAAGCCCACATTAGTCAAGAGTTGGCACAAGGATGTGGAAAGACATGCTTCAGAAAGTCTAGTATGCTGCTTTCCTTTGATGACACAATGAGTGCTTACTTAACAATGTTTGGCTGAAAAGGGTTAGACCTGAGTTTCCAGCTCCCACTTAACTGATTCCTAAGGAAGCATTATATTAGAGGAAATTTATCAGGATTTATAGTTTAAAAAAACGTGGATCAATTTTGATTGGGAAAACTTCTCTGGAATGTAGGATGACACACCCCTCCTGATTTGTTCTGAGGAATAGTAAATACGTGGATTAGTTTCCACTTAGTGTCTGGTCCTATAAATAGGACATATACATTGTCATGACTGCATGAGCTATATTAAAAAGCTGTCATCATTGAAATAATATGTATACAAATAGCACTAAATGAATTGATATAAGTTGTATTGATATATTTATGAGTTTATATGTTTATTTGTATTTCACCCATGACTTGTGAGTTGCCATATACTACCTTGTATGTTTGTGTATGTGTATGTTTGACAATAAGAATTAATGAAAAGGAGACCATGAATTTAAAAAGAAGTGGGGTCCTTTTCATTAATTCTTATTGTCAAACATACACATACACAAACATACAAGGTAGTATATGGCAACTCACAAGTCATGGGTGAAATATTTTATTAGAGATAACACTATAGAATATTGCTAGAATTAAGTTAGCATTTCATGATTTCCTGAAAATGGTGATGCTAAAATGATTCCAGTAAGTAATACCATGGATCCCACAACTGATTAAAAAAAAATTAAGATTTTTTTCTTTTGGAAAAATCTTGGTACTATGTGTCCATTCCTCCAGTATCTCAACTGAAAATAAAAATGTTTTAGTACTGTATTGATGCCTATACTGATCAATTTAAAAATTTATAACATGTTGCAATCTCATATAGTTAACAATGTTTGATCTGCTTTATTATTCATTGAATAACTTGATCAATTAAAAATTGTTTGAGGCAGTGGTCCATTGTATAGCTTTAATTGGCCTGGCTCTCACGTGTATCTATTTGTGCCTCTGCCTGCAAAGTAAAAGGTTTAAAAATCTTTCCTGACTTTCAAAAGCATTTGACAAATGTTAAAAATATATTATAAGAAGTGTTATTCATTCTGTTTTCTCAGCATTCTTTTCCTTGAACTACTTGTCTAAAAGCTATGTTATTCTTTTTGTCCCTTTTCCCCTCTACATCTATGTTAAACTATGCCCTTATTCCTATGTTAACATACATGCATAACATAAACCGAAAAGATAAATATAATTGAAAAGATGTTAGACTTTGCTAAAGTGTGTAGAGTAGTAGCTGTTGGTCAAATAAAATTGACCAACATTATTGGATTAAAAAACTCAAACATATTTTATATGAACATATACTGGAGTTATCCATGGGTAACACTTAACTCAAAAATTATTAAAGTTGGTTCTCTATATCCAACATCATGCTAGGCAAACTGAGGCCTTCTGACATGTGACAAATGTAAGGCTCCCTTTTACACTAAACAGTGGAGATGAGTTTAGAAGAAACATATATGTCTGAGTAATACAGAGCTATGTAACGCAATGCAAAAATGTCAGTATTTCTGACTTACATAAATGAAACTTCCCCGTCAAAATGGGAAGATAGAAAAATTAAAAAGTTACAATGTGGTTCACATTACTCCTCCTTTCTTAAAAGTTTCCTTCCCTCTTTTAGGGTATCCATCATCATAGAAGCTGCTCCATACTGAGTTCCCAGATTTAAGCAGAAGGTGACATTTATTGAAAACTGGTTGTCCATCCCTTGTCTTCTGTTAAAAAAATAATATTTTGGGTCACACAAGTTTCAAGAAATATTTGAACAATGACAAGTGCTGTACTCTATACGTTGGTGGATTTGCTCCTAGACTTTCTGTTGAAGAGTTGTGAATGAGCATCCTATAAAAAAGAAGAAAGCAAGGAAATGTCTGTAAGAACCCTATGTGTCTGAGATCCTCTTTCTAGAAGTTTTTGGAACAGGACCAGATTCTTCCTAAGTTTTATGTGACTACCTATTGCCTTCCAAAATGTCCAAAGCTTTTTAACTTACACCAAACAACAGTTCTTCAATTTGTCACAGAAAGCTGTAATAGAAAAATGAGTAGAAATTTGCAGTTTAATCCTGGCATCTCACCGTGGCCTCTTGAATTTTATTGTGGTGGCAAAAGCAGGAGGCAGACTATTCTTGAGTTGCTTTATATAATTGATGCATGATAAACTTTTAGCAATTTTAACAACTCCATTAACAAAGAGAGTGAGTTTCAAAGCCCAGAACTGTTAGCATTATCCTAGTATGAACAATACTGGGCAAGAATTTCCATCGGTAACCAAATTTCTCTGTAACCAAAGCAGCAGAAACTTACTATATAATTAGAAAGACAAATACAAGTGACACAAAGAGAGCAAGCACATGACAATATTTGATTCATTTGTATTACATCAATCATATATATATATATGTTTTGTATAGTATTTGCAATATTACAACAATCCATCTTAAAAATACATCTTTTAGTGAAGAGAATTTTTAATGATACAGTAACCACTGCTAACTTTACTTTACAATAATGTCTATACTGCATATCTTTCTGTCTGTTTACATATCATCACTCTATGTACATCTATTTATCTATCATTTATCATTTAATATACAAATCATCTGTATCGCCTATTAATGCCTTCCTTTTACCTCTACATATATAATCAAAGACTTCAAACCAGCTTTAAAATAAACTAACATACATAAACATATGTTGCTGAAGTAAAATATTAATTCTACCAAGCCACATTAAAATTTTGCTTAATAATTACAGCAAAATAAAGGTAGGTGATATAGCAGATGTCTGAGGGAGTTGTTCTACTTAGAGTTTACCAGCAATGCACTGGATTCAAACGATGATACCACTAATGGTAACTATGAGAACAGAATTGAAATTTGTTCTTTCTGAACTTAGAAGATGAGGTTAAGGGTTAAGTGCTTATTATAGATCATATTGTTAAAATGATGAATATTACATACTTGTTCGTATGACTTCAACATGTCCTTAGACACAGTTACAACATGTTTATCTTTTCTGCTCTTTATCCCAGCAGCACTTCTTCTCCTGGTTTGTGAGTATTAAACATGTAGTATCCTAGTCACTCAATGTGTGACTTAATGATTATGACTCAAGAGATTCCAGGTAAAGATTATTTACGAGTAAAAGAATCATAGTGAAGCTAGAGAAATGGCTTGGTTGGAAATTTTCCTGTTATGGAAGCATGAGGGATCTGAGAGATCAACTCCCTAGAATCCCAGTAAAAATTCAGGTATTATGGTGCTTTTCTAGAACCCTTGCCCTGGAGGGTGCAGGCAGATCCCTAAAGTTTACCATCTTGCCAGTCTTAACAAACCAATGAACTACAGGCTTATGGACAGATCCTCTGCCATAAAATAAAGTAGAGGGAGACCAAGAAACAAATACACACCATCAAATTCTGGCCTCCAAATACATGTGTACAAATGTGTACATGCACAACAGTGGATTACATACTACATGTATCATGTGATTGTTTATACAACACATATACACACATATACACACACCTGCAAAATTTGCCATATCAACCCATTATTCTATGTTTTAAAACAGTTCGAGTTAAGTGAGTGACAACGAATTATCACCAAACACTTGTATGGCTTATAGAATGAAATTTGAACTTTTAAGAAGTAATAATCCTGAGGAAAATGTACTTCACCCATTTTCTACCAGAACACTCAACAAAGTTAACTCAGCTGCATGCATCAATTATTTTGCCTATAGGCACATGGTCAGAAATATAGACAAGGGCATGAGAGATGGTTCAGTGGTTAAGAATATGTACTGCTTTTATAATGTGCAAACATCAAAGAGCTTAAAAGTACCTGTAACTACAGCTTCAGGGGATTCAGCATCCTCTTCTGGCCTCCTCAGATTCCTGAACTCATGACATATGAGCAAACACACGCACACGCACACGCACACGCACGCACACACACACACACACACACATGTAAAATACAACCACACACTTAAAACATGGATCTTCCAGGTACTTTTCCTCGGGAATCTTACATATAATGTATAATTTTGGAGAGAAAACAAAGTAACTACCACTGCTGCCACGATCACCAAAATACATTGATCCACACAACTGGCTGGTCTATGAACACAGTGCAACACAGGGCCGTTGCTACTCATAGCAGGAGCTACATGTAGCTCAGCCTAAGAATGCAGAATGTTTTTCTGCTTCTGGGATACCTCATTCAGGATGATCTTTTCCAGTTCCCACCATTTACCTGCAAATTTCATGATTTCCTTGTTTTTAATTGCTGAGTAGTATTCCATTGTGTAAATGTACCACCATTTCTGTATCCATTCCTCAACTGAGGAGCATCTGGGCTGTTTCCAGCCTCTGGCTATTACAAATAAAGCTGCTATAAACATGGCTGAGCAGATGTCCTTATTGTATACTTGAGCGTCTTTTGGATATATGCCTAGGAGTGGTATCTCTGGATCTTGAGGAACCGCTATTCCTAATTGTCTGAGAAAGCGCCAGATTGATTTCCAGAGTGGTTGTACAAGTTTACATTCCCACCAGCAGTGGAGGAGGGATCCAAAAAACCTGGGCACAGGGGCCTTTTCTGAGAATGAATGATGCTCCAGCCAAGGACCACTCATGGAGATGACATAGAACCCTTGCACAGAGGTAGCCCATGGCAGTTCAGTGTCCAAGTGGGTTCATAGTAATGGGGACAGGGACTGTCTCTGACAGAAACTGATTGGCCTGATCTTTGATTACCTCCCCAGGAGGGCGGAGTAGCCTTACTATGCTACAGAGAAAGACAATGCAGCCACTCCTGATGACACCTGATAGACTAGGATTACATGGAAGGGGAGGAGGACCTCCCTTATCAGTGGACTGGGGGAGGGGCACAGGAAGGGAAAGGGGAGGAAGGGTGGGATTGGGAGGGGAGGAGGGAAAGAGCTATGGGGGAGATACAAAATGAATAAACTGTAACTGATAAAAATAAAAATAATTTAAAAAATAGAAAGCAGGATGTTTCTCCCCATGCAGAGCTTGATTTCTCTATGTTCGTCCTGAGCTTTCTAATGCAAGTTTTGATTGTTAACATATCAAACTTTCTGATATCCAGATATTTAACTTTTTAAAAAGCACAATTCAGCACCCTCCAGAGAAGGCCAAGAGCTGGGCAAACACTCTTTCTGAGAAGCTCTGAGAAATCTGAGCATGTTATTCCCTTTGTGAACGTTGGCAAATAGAAAGTTACCTTTAATTCATCCTCGTGTCCTTTGAATAACTGTTTTGTTATTTCAATAAAGGTCAGAAAGCTTAATGCACAGAGAAAGGTTTGCTCAGGTTTTTCAATGAACACAAATACAAACTCTGGTTCACTGGTGGCTTTGAGATACACTGTTTCTTTCCCCAAAAGCAGCAGCAATTTGTAATCACAGGATGGATCCCAGGCCAGTCTCATGAAGACAGTGTTTTTTTCTGATTCCTTTCTTTGGCTTTTGAGTCATTCTGAGGATGAGAGATGAAAACAGAAGTGATGATGTTCTTTAGTGGAAATACGTTATTTTTTAAATGTTTTTGTCTCTTTTATTATTAATGTGCCTGTGGTATGGAGGGGGCACAGGTGTGCATGCTACAGCATGTCTACAGAGGAGAAAGAGCAATGTTAGGGGATCGATCGTTTCCCTCCTTCCAACAAGACATGATTGCAATCTAAGGTTATCAGTTTTGTTGGGCAAACTGTTAATCCACTGGACCATCTTAATGGTCCAGAATATTTATTATCTTATGTAACTTGTCCTTTTATTATTTTTTATAATTATAAATTTCATACCATCATTATAATTTTCATACCATCTTTCATTATGACTAGTTTAAGATGCTGGGACTTTTATAAGTTTCATTTGTCACTTCTGAAGACAAAGCCACCAGTCTCAAAGCTGGGCGAACTGTAAAGCTATCTCCCCAAATAAGAGTAGAAAAGGAGTGAAAGAAAAAGTTAACCATTCCTTAACTTAATATAAATCTGAGGATAATTAAACTTTGGTTTATTCCTCTAGTCTTCATTTGTTTATAGAGTTAATGTCATTTAATTAGGTTTTGTATTTATGCAACCAGTTGAATGTTGAAATTTCATAAACTCTCATACTGTAATGTAAACCCTATCATGACACAGAGAGAGCAGACTGTCAGCCTTAGCTGTGGCGGACTAAGAGGGCGGTGAGAAGTTTTGTAATATGCATCTGGCAATGAAGCTTAGGCTATAGAATCTCTAACATAGCTTTGGGTTTTGCGTCTCTAGGGCTCCAAGTTCAGATCAAAGACTTCCCATTTTCATTTTTAATGGTTACTTCTTAAAAAGCAAAGCCTGCTTCATGCCTACATCTTCCATATTTGGACTCCCCTATGAGTTGACCTCAACTTTTCTGACAGATAATACCATCTTTGTGTGATCTGCATATAGAATAGCTCAAGCAATAGCCTCTCTCTGTGTTCAAAGTCCATAGTACAGAGTGTGCAATCTAGAAACTGGCACATACCTACTCTGGAACTCTGGATAGAATTTTTAAATCATTTTGGTCCCAGATCTTCTCTAAGAAGCATGATCCTTCTTTCTGATGACAAGGTAAATGCATTGATAAAAGCTAGAAACAGCTGGACATGCTCAGTTTTAAAAAGAACCAGGAACAATTGTTTTCCAAGGAAACAAACTAACTTTTAGTCATTTTGCTATTTTTGATAACCTTCCTGGCTATGTAAACTTCATTATGTTATTTACATAACTGTGTATTAACATACTGGGATACTAAAGAATATATTGAGTATATTATGATGCTTTTTATTTTTGAGATTTCAATATAATCCCATCATTTCCCACTTCATGTTCATCCATTCAAACCTTCCCCCACACACTTACTTGAGCTCTTTCAAATTTACTGCCATTTTCATTAATTACTATTAGAAATATTTATTTGTATGCATACATACATAACACACATGTATATACATATATGATACATAAATACATAAACATAACCACTCCTGAGTATAATGTTACTTGTCCATCTATTTTTTAAGGCTGACCATTTGATATTGGATAATAAAGTCTCACTACTATTTCTCAGTTCGTTTAAAAATATTGTTAATTGAGACAAGATACTCCATGGGATGGATAATTAGATGATTTCAACATGATTTGGACTGTGTTCAAAGTTAAAAAAAATGGCTGCTTTAATAGGATTCATTTTAATGAGAGATAACCAGAGAATGTCAAAGAATGAGTTGTGAGAAGCAAATCTCAGTATAAGGAGGTGTTGGTTGGGGAAGAGTGATTATATAGACAGGAAGTGTTGCCAAGATAAAAAAGATGACAGGAGGAAAGAAAAAAAATGAAAACATGAGAAAATACAACTTAAAGATACACATTCACAAGTTCAAGGTAACTCACTGTTCATCAAGACAAAGCGACTCTAGTTTAAGAAGTGGCTTTCAGTTCATACACTATGCTATGCCTGGGACACTGTTAACCAGGAACAGTGGAAAACCTACGTATTTCTAAAATAAGAGTCTTGACATCAGAGTTTTTAAAGTGTCTTCCTTTCTGCTTAAATACCATCCTAAGAGCTTGCACTCTCTTTTGTCTGCCAATAATCTTTGCTGTCTAGCTGACACTTAGATAAATGTCACATTCACTTCAGTTTACATATTATCATTTTTTGCTTTGATCACCTTTCAACGTCCAAAACATGCCTCTGTATTCAGTGGATTCTGTAATTTTCTGTTTTTAAAATTTAAGATCTTGAAATATAACTCCTTCACATGAGTTTCTTCATCATCACATCATAATTACTATAACACCAAAAAATTAGAAATCACAAACTACCATATTTATCCTGCCTGGATTATGATAAATAGTCAGCGTGAGTAAATATTTCTAGTCTAAGTGAAAACAGATATAATGTGTTATTCAGTTCATTTCTGAGCTCCAGATGTGCTTAGTCCACACAGCAGGGTATATATGGTCACTGCGAAACTGGTATAGAGTTACCTCACACTGTGACATTTCCCTATTCAATTGGTTTTCCAGTACAAGTAATCAAAAGGCAGACCGTCTTTTCCTCAGGCTTTACCAAGAAAATGTTGCCATTCAGGCATTTCTCCCATGCCAAACACAGTTCCTGGTGCTTGTGTCCTCTTCTGTCCATCTGCCAGTGGACTTACTCGATCTTCTGCTTGAGTCACGCTGTTTGAATCTTTGTCTACCGTCTCATCGTGTATTAAATCTCCTTCCTTTCCATTATGCACCCTCCTCATATTCTACTTCTTATTGCCACTTCTCTCAACAACAGCTACTAAATGTGGCTTATGCTCTCAGAGCCGGTGGCTTATGCACCACAGAGCCGGTGTATAGGAACATGGCATCAACCATGCAACCGTCATCTTAGGGTGAATTTGCAATACTTTTTGGAACCTTCTATGGGCTTCCAGAGAATAATGTGTTTTTATTTTAGTGAAACTTCAGAAACCAGACATTCTCCACCTGCAGAGGTTCCAGAGACAGTGACACAAGTCTTATAGCAGCCATTCTCCATCTCCTGTGCACTCCATGTTCCACCTACCTTCAATAACAACCCCCAGTTACAGTAGAGGCTGGCTGATTCTAAGAAAGGAATGCTGGTACATGCTGTCCTTGGGGCTTGGATGACTAAAAGTATGCCAATGACATTTTGAAAACAATTACAGAGAAAAACAACCCAAATACATTCTGTATAGATTTATTTCCAAATGAGTGAATACCAGTAATTCTATCTTGTTTTGTAAAAGAAATTTCAAAAAGGTGATGTTGACATTTGCTTCCACATATGCAATTTATAAAGGTACATTATATATGAATGCATACAAACACATATTTATGAGATATTAATATCTTTAAACAAAATATCTATGCATACACATGCATCTACTTTCATTTAAGCTACTCTATTAGCTGTGAATTCAACCTATAAATCTTTGTTTAGACACTCCAAACTGTAGAATCTGGAAGGCCACTTTAATGAGTGCATTGCAGAAGTCAGAGGGACATTGCTATTGGGGTTCTTGCTGTCATGTTTCTGAAGATACATAACTAAATGGTTCTATCAGATAATCCCAAAACAAGATCATTGCTCTAAAGATCTTTAGGTTAAGAATTTCAGCAATAAAAGAAAAACTATGAAAATTAAGCAGTGTCTTTATTGTCCTCAATATTCTCCCTTTTTGTAAAAAAAAAAAAAAAAAAAAAAAAAAAAAAAAAAAAAAAAAAAAAAAACAGCTCCTGAAGGGCTTCTGCTTCCTCTACAACACCATCCTTAGTCCTGCAAGCTTTGTGTCCCATGGTCCAGCTATCATTCAGTCCATTATCTTTAGGGATTTCTTGTGGAAAGAATCTTGTTCATCTTGACATTTAAGTAAAGTTGAACATTTTTAGCCTATGCCCTTAAATAGTATTAGATGTCTCTATTGAACTCAGTACAAATACAAGATAAATAATAGTTTGTGTTTACCATATTTCATGTTCCAGATTATAAAGCTCACTGAAGATGGAGCAGACCCTCATCTAACTTGCCATTGTAATCCCCACCACTATCAATATGTACACATTTCAGTAAATATGTGAATGAGTGTCAAGTAATGCAGATGTGCTGCATAATCTCTCCATCCTCCCCAATCATTAGCTTCTGACCTCAGCAGGTTTCCAGAACATGTGGATGATCCCACTGTGGCCAGATGGTGATCCTTCCTAGTCACCCACAGCCAAGGATGAAAGTTCACCTTTTGCTTCAACAATCTTGAGGTTCTCATTGCTCTTTTCTTTAAAGTGATTCTGCACTCCTATAGTTACCATTATATACTTTGAACCTTTTTACTAGTATCATGGTTATGTATTTTTTTTTCCTTCCACTGTGTCATGGGTGTGCCTTATTTCCTACCTATTTTTTTTAAATTTATATTGTTTTAGATTAATTACAGTTTATTCACTTTTTAGCCCAGAGGTAGGTCCCTCCCTTAGCTCCTTCCAATCTCACCCTTCCTTCCTCATTTCCTCCCATGCACCTCTTCAAGTCCACTGTTAGGAGAGGTCCTCCATCCATCTGACCCTAGCTTATCAGGTCTCATCAGGACTAGCTGCACTGTATTCCTCTGTGGCCTGGTAAGGCTGATAACCCATCAGGGGGAGGCTATCACAGAGCCATCCACTGAGTTCATGTCATAGACAGTCCCTGTTCCCCTTACTAGGGAACCCACTTGGATACTGAGCTGCCATGGGCTTCATCTGTGCAAGAGTTCTAGGTTATCTCCATGCATGGTCTTTGGTTGGAGTATCAGTCTCAGAAAAGAACATTGGGCCCAGATTTGCTATCTATTTTTGATAAGACTAATTATGTGTGAAATATGAAAAATGTACTTATACACCAATAGAACTACAAAATGGCCGGTAGATGGATCAAGTAATAATAAAATAAAAATAAATAAAATAAAAAAATAAAAAATAAACCAAAAAAAAACAAAAAAATAAAACTTTGGTTTTCGTAATAACCAAAGTCCCAGCAATTGTTCATTAGTGATACACTGAATAATATTTCCTCACCTAGAAACTCAATTATCCCCTTGTAATGGCATTTTGACCAATATATCTATACAAAATGACCTTGGTTATAGTCAATAACCAATATATTTACCCAATATCTACTCTTGGGTAAAAAATCACTATCACAGTAAGAGATAAAGATGTGTGTTCAATCAATTTATATTGAATACATGAAATATTGCCTAAACATTTCCAGACCTCTTTCAAATGTATAAAAGTCATCAAATATGCAGAAGGCAATCATTTCTCAAGTACTGTCATTCTTTTGACAGCACAGTTCAGAACACTAAGTTTCTAAGTTTATGTAAACTAGGTTATGATGGCTATCTTAAGTAAGCAAATCAAGCCCAAATCTCAGAAAAAAAAAAAACGCTATTATAGATTTGATGTTTTACATATTATTTATCTGTTGTGGGTTAGTTGGGTAGTTTTACCCTATAAAATTTAGTTGACTTATGTATTTTGGTCATATTCAAATGACCAAAATTCCTTCAAGGTATACCTTTTTTCCTCATCCAAAGTTGTGTTCTAGATTTTTTTAAAGATTTATTTATTTTATGTATATGAATGCTATGTTTCCACACACACCAGAAGAAGAACTCAGATTCCATTAAAGATGGCAATGAGCCACCATGTGGTTGCTCGGAATTGAACTCAGAACCTCAGGAAGAGCAGTGAGTGCTTTTAACCGCTGAGCCATCTCTCCAGCCCCGTGTTCTAGATTTTGCCACTTCAGTATTGCTATGTACTGCTTAATTATTTTTGGCTGTTCAGTCCTCAAGTAGAGCAGTCAGTTTAACAGGGGATACAAAATCAGAGAAAAGTCTCTTTCCTGCTGTAACCAGTAAATAATTGCCCTTCATTCCATGATGAGTGTTGAGACATACCCTTTTCATATTGGTCTGCCTCTGGACTCCTCAGGTTTCGGACAAACTACCACAACCACTATTAATTCATGTAAGCAGTTGCCCTGCTGTCTCCAGAAGATGTCTTCTTGTGGTCATACACCCTTCTCTAGCTCTTACAATTTTTTTTCTTTATTAATTACACTTTATTCACTTTGTATCCCTCCATGGTTCCCTCCCTCCTCCCATCCCAATCCCTCCCTTCCTCCACCCTCTGCATGCATATCCCTCCCCAAGTCCACTGATAGGGGAGGACTTCTTTTCTTCCTTCTGATCCTAGTCAATTAGGTCTCATCAGGAGTGGCTACATTGTCCTCTCCTGTGGCCTGGTAATGCTGCTTCCCCCTCAGGGGGAGGTAATTAAAGAACAGGCCAATCAGTTCATGTCAGAGACAGTCCCTGTTCCCATTACAATGGAACCCACTTGGATACTGAACTGCCATGAGCTACATCTGTGCAGGGGTCTTAGGTTATCTCCATGCACAGTCCTTGGTTGGAATAGCAGTCTCAGGAAAGACCCCTGTGCTCAGATCTTTTGGATCAGTTGCTCTCCTTGTGGAGTTCCTGTCCTCTCCAGATCTTACTGTTTCCCACTTCTTTCTTAAGATTCCCTGCACTCTGCCCAAAGGTTGCCCATAGGTCTCAGCATCTACATTGATAGTCTGCAGGGCAGAGCTTTTCAGAGGTCCTCTGTGTCAGGCTCCTGACTTGTGCCTTCTTTTCTCCTTCTGATGTGCAGCCTCTTTGCCTTTCTGGATAGGAATTGAACCTTTTAGCAAGAGTCCTCCCTCTTGATTAGTTTCTTTAGGTGTACAGATTTTAGTAGGTTTTTCCTATATTATATGTCTATATGAGTAAGTATATACCGTGTGCACCTTTCTGCTTCTGGAATAGTTCACTCAGGATGATCTTTTCCAGATCCCACCATTTACCTGCAAATTTCATGATTTCCTTGTTTTTTATTGCTGAGTAATATTCCATTGTGTAGATATACCACAATTTGTGCATTCATTTCTCCGCTGAGGGGCATCTGGGCTGTTTCCAGCTTCTGGCTATTACAAATAAGGCTGCTACAAACATGGTTGAGCAAATGTCCTTATTGTGTACTTGAGCCTCTTTTGGATATATGCCTAGGAGTGGCATAGCTGCATCTAGAGAAAGCGCTATTCCTAGTTGTCTGAGAAAGCACCAGATTGATTTCAGAGTGGTTGTACAAGTTTACATTCCCACCAGCAGTGGAGGAGGGTTCCCCTTTCTCCACAACCTCTCCAGCATGTGTTGTCTCTTGAGTTTTTGATCTTAGCCATTCTGATGGGTGTAAGGTGAAATCTTAGGGTCATTTTGATTTGCATTTCCCTGATGGCTATTGAGGTTGAGCATTTCATTAAGTGTTTCTCTGCCATTCGATATTCCTCTGCAGAGAATTCTCTGTTTAGCTCTGTTCCCCATTTTTTAATTGGATTACTTGATTTTTTTGCTGTTTAACTTCTTTAGTTCTTTATATATACTGGATATTAGCCCTCTGTCAGATATAGGGTTGGTGAAGATCTTTTCCCAATCTGTAGGCTGTCGTTTTGTTCTGAGGACAGTGTTCTTTGCTTTATAAAAGCTTTTCAGTTTCATGAGGTCCCATTTATTGATTGTTTCTCTTAGAGCCTGTGCTGTTGGTGTTCTGTTCAGGAAGTTGTCTCCTGTCCCAATGAGTTCAAGGATATTTCCCACTTTTTCTTGTAAGTGGTTTAGTGTGTCTTGTTTTATATTGAGGTCCTTGATCCACTTGGACTTTAGTTTTGTGCAGGGTGATAAGTATGGATCTATTTTCATTTGTCTACATGTAGACACCCAGTTGGACCAGCAACATTTGTTGAAGATGCTGTCTTTTTTCCATTGAATGGTTTTAGCTTGTCAAAAATCGGATTTTCATAGGTGTGTGGGTTTATTTCTGGGTCTTCTATGCGGTTCCATTGATCTTCCTTTCTGTTTTTGTGCCAATACCATGCAGTTTTTATTACTATTGCTCTGTAGTACAACTTGAGATCGGGGATGGAGATACCTCCAGATGATCTGTTGTTGTACAGGATTGTTTTGGAGATTCTGTCACCCTTGTTTTCTATACCTCATTCTTTGGTTATTGGAGATATCATGACATGTTAGTGTGTGAAAGCCTTTTGATGCTGAGCCTTCAGATCCCAAAACCCTGTCAGTACAGTGAGAGAGAAGAACAGGTCTGGAGGTCAAGCTATAGTGGAGGACAGAACTTTTAACACACACGGAAAGGTTATAAACCATAGACTAGATACAACTATGTTCAAATGAAATGTCTCCACTGCAACCATTCCAGTGCCACTCAAAAATGGAAGTGTGAGTAGGAGAAGCCAAAGTTGGAAAAATGGTTATCCTTTGGGCTAAAGTGTTGGCTTAGATATTAGGAGCCCTGGCTGCTCTTTCAGAAGACCCAGGTTTGCTTCATATAACCCATATGGCAGATTAAAATAGTCTCTAGTGGACTCTGCATCATATGTATGTGATTCACATACATGCATTCAGGCCAAACACTTATACACACCAAGTAAAAATACAATAAATGGATTTAAAAAAGAAAGATAAATGTTTTTCCTGCTGGGAGTTCAAATATCTAATATTAGAGTTTCATGAAGGTTTTACTCTCAACCATTTTGCTCTCCTGTGTCTGTTCCATGTGGATGAGGTCACAGAATGATATCCCATGGTCCTATTGCATACACATTACACTCAAAACCTTATCACAGATGGACAGTCGGGATCCGCAGAGAATTTAATAATAGAGTCTCTTGTTGCTTTCTTGGTCTTTATAAGGGGCTTCTCAAGATAAAACTCAAATATGAATACACATACCCTAAGTCATCTCCTTCCCCAAGTTTCAGTTTTTGACACTCATATTCAACACTCCTCATTCATCTCAATCCTATTAAAGTATCTTCATTTTTTAGGGTTGCTGGAATATTCTTCAACTCTCACAAAATGAATGATGTTGTTTTTTTCAATGACATCCTCTATTCACTATTCTTATATTTACCGGTTGTGTTCTGTGATGCTAATCTCATTAGGCACCAGACACATGGTCCCACATGACTATCCTTTTTGCAGTGTCATCTGTGGAGTTAAATACTGGATATTTTATGGCCAACAAAACCCACAGGTAGAAGCATCTAAAGTTTGCCAGTGATCATCTCGCGGAGTGAAGCAGATAAACCGTGCAGACAAACATCAATTGTTTTGAAATAATAAAGTAATATGCAATAACAAACATGCCAAAGGGTTAACATTCTAAAGACACTGCTGTATTTGCCTTTCTGGATGACATGTAGAACGCAAAAGTGCTTTTTTTTTTTAAATTTATACTTGGGGGTATGTAGGTGGGCTTTTTGACCTTACGCTGTTCAGGATAGAAATTATTAAACAAATGCTTTGTACTTATGGAAGGAGACAGCTGGAAATACCAGTGTCCCTTATAGAATTATCAAGACAAAAAAAGTTTTGCCCTGATAATTCTAGGTCCAGCCTGTCTTCTGTGGATATCATTAGGAGGGCAAACTCTTTTCTTAATGTATATGTTGTTTATTAAATCAAATTGTTTGAGAAGAAGACTAGTTAATGCATAAATTTGATGGTGCTGTAAAAAAAAAAAAAAAAAAAAGTGCTATAGCCTGGCTGGTCCCAATTCTGCAACCGGAAGTTTAACAGCAGTTTCAGTTTTCTCATTCTCTCTGCCATTCATCAGTGGTTATGGATTCATCTTATGACCATCTTATACATACAGTTGGTCATCTGTGTACCTCTGTATCCTGAATGCCCACTCCACCTTTTGTAATGCAAGGACACCTCATCTATTGAATGAAGATCTAGTTTTAAACAGCATCATTTCTGTTAGGACCATCTCTCCAAGCACAGGTGCTTTCTGTGAGGCTGAGGATTATAGATTGACAGGTGAACTGTGGAGGGGAATGTGTCATTTAGTCTATAACAACCACATAATAAAAATTTCACTAAGTCTTTATGTTACACATATTTGATATTTGATGCCCATAAGATTATGATATTTTATGAATCACTATGAACATGAGAAAATATTCATAGGAAAGTTAATTTTAAAATTTGTCCTATAAAATTATTTAGAATATAATATTAATAATATAAATAGAACAATTCTTACCTTTTTATAGAAACTTAACTTTTTAGAGCCTACCTTTTCTTTATTGACATATATTTCCTTTTTAATTTAATTTTATTTATATATCTTTCATTAAATTTTTTTGTTATATTAATTACAGTTTATTCACTTTGTATCCCAGCTGTAGGTCCCTCCCTTATCTCCTCCCAATCCAGTCCTCCCTCCCTCTTCTCCTCCTATGTCCCTCCCCTAGCCCTCTGATAGGGGAGATCCTCCTCCTTGTCCATCTGACCCTAGCTTATTAGGTCTCATCAGGACTGGCTGCATTCTCTTCCTCTGTGGCCTGGCAAGGCTGTGTCCCCTCAGGGGGAGGTGGTCAAAGAGCCTGCCACTGAGTTCATGTCAGAGACAGTCACTGTTCCCCTTACTAGGTATTTCCAACCAAGGACCATTCATGGATATGGATATTCCAAACCTAGAATCCCTGCTCAGATGTTAGTCCATGGCAGCTATATATTTAGTTGTTACAATTTATTCACTTTGTATCCCCCTGCAGCCCCCTCCCTTGTATCCTCCCAGTCCCACCCTCCCTCTTTTCCCTCTATGTCCTTTCCTTATCCCCCTGTTAGGGAAGGACCTCCTCCCCTTCTATCTGACCCTAGTTTATCAGGTATCATCAAGGCTGGCCGCATCCTCCTCCTCTGTGGCCTTGTAAAGTTTCACCTCCCACCCCCAGAGGAAGGTAATCACTGAGCCCGCACCTGAGTTCATGTCAGAGACAGCTCCTGTACTCCTTACTGGGGAACCACTTGGAAACTGAGCAGCTAATGGGCTTCCTTTGAACAGGGGGTCTAGGTCCTCTCCATGCATAGTCATCTGTTTAAGTGTTGGCCTCTGAAGGGTCCCCTGGGCCCAGATATTTTGGCTCTGTTGGTCTACTTGTGTAGCCTGGGCTGGCCTTGAATGAACTCATGACCTTCCTGATTCTGCCTTCTTCAGCAAATCCTACTGGTGTGAGCTCCTGTCCCCTCCAGGTCTTTCTATCTCCTTCTTCCATAATGATTTTGGCACTCTGCCCAAAATTTGGCTATGATATTTTCTTAAGATAGAGTCTTATTGTGAATCCCTGACTGGTCTCAAATGTTTTCTCTAGACCTTTGCCTCTGTCTGACTCTGCCTCTTTAACACTGGGATTAAAAGCTTTTTTTTTTTCTTCCAACATGCTTGTCAGTACCTAACATCTTTAAAAAGTTCACTGTCAGTAGTATATTCAGGTAGCTTAAGAATATTCTGTGACACTCAGTAAAAACTCCGTTGCAACTTCTCCTTTCACTGCCTACCAGATTTTGGTGCTATTCTGCCAGGCCCAACTACTATTTCCTCTCCCTCTATCATCTAATATAAAAGAGAGAGAGAGGGAGACTGTGTCCCTATTCATTCTAAATTAGATGTTTAGATATATGTGTATTTTTATGTGTATTTTATGTGTATTTTTATGGAAAGAAAGAAGGTTAGTGAGTAGTAGAGAGGACAAGAGAAAAAAGGCCCAAAAAAGGAGAAGAAAGGCAGTTACCAACATTTGTGAGGTGGGGATTGTGCACAAGAGTGTAAGAGGAAAAACCCCAGTGTGGTGAAGTGTCTTCTTAGGAAGTTTTACAGCCCTAACCATCATCAAACTGAAGAGAGGAGACCTAGGTACTCTATAGTTTTCAGTATTAATGGTCTTGTTCTTGAACTATGATCTGTGATCATGTTGTATTTCCTAAGCTCATCTAAAAAGTAAACTGAGAACTCTGTTTTCTTCTATGAAACACAAGAATACAGAGAATCAACTACACACTGAGTACCAGTGAGGGGAAATAAAAGAAATGCTATTCAAGTTGATATGTGCTCAGAGCATTTTTACAATAATTTTTAAGCCATCTTTTTTGTAATATATACTGCCTGAAATGTATATCCTGCCTTTCTTGAGAAATTCTTATGAGGTCATGTGACTGCTTACAAAAGATGCAATATCGAGAATTTCTGAATCAAATAGCCTGGAGCTATGACTCTCAACTGTTCATGCTGAACACAATCACCTTGAGGGCTTATTAAGACACAGCTTCTTCAGAGCTCTCAAGAGAGTTGGAATCAGTAGATAATTTACATTTCTAATCAGGTCCCAGGAGACTCTGGTGTTGTCCTTTCATGGAATAGCAGTGGTCCTGAGATATGGGGAGGTGGGTGGGTGAAGAAGAACCTGAGACTGGGTTATTCTTCATTCTAATTTCAAAACTGCAGAAAGGGAAAAATGTTTCCTGCTCATATTTACTTACTTAAATTTTCTGACAAAGGAAAGATAGCTGAAGGAAAGATCTCGAAACAACCTGGTCACAAGCAAAACATTTCCAAAGTGGCATGTTAAGAGGAAAGCCTTTTTAGCCAGAACCCCCAGTAATTCTTTCAAATTGAATGTACACACACACACACACACACACACACACACACACACATACACACACGCATGCACATTACATATCCCAAATTATGTTCTACACAGATCTTAGCTTTCACTGACAAAGCTTTAAAAATGATGTGTTTCTGTCACTCAGGCAACAACTTGGAACAGGAGACTCAGCTTTAGAGAAGTGTCACAGCTGGTTTTGGAACTGCTTTGAAAGCTTCAAGCTTTGGCACAGCCAGACATTAACTTAGCATGAAGCAGAAGTTTCGACTCTGGACACAACAAACTTGGATGAATTAAATGCACATTTTTAAATATCTCTGAAAATACTACCCTTAAGGGGTGAGACTGAGCATTTTAAAGTGAGAGACAGCATGAAGGGAAGAGAATTGGCTATTCATGAGGAAACACAGTGTGATAGCAAATCATAGATGCCCTGGATATGGCCACAGAACCTTTCCTATCAAGACCATGGAGTGTTTGTATTGACCGTTCCTTTGGAAGGTTAGCATGTATGTGCAGCATTGAAACACAAATCCATCATCTGGCATATGACATGCTATATGCTACTATCTATTCTTGTTTCAGAAATCCAGTTTAATAACAGGTTACCTTCTTGATTCCAAACATTGAAAACAAAAACAAAACATCATAGGCCAAGCAGTTGCTATATATTAACCAAAACATATTCCCTTTTTGTTAAAATTTCTGTAGAATTTTTCCACAACCATCTCTCTGCTATTGATTTACCTCAGTCTTACCATAATCAGGATGTTCAATTGGGATTATTAAAATATCTTTCACCTTACTGTGGCCTCCCAGTTTTCAGATGAGAGGACAATTTATACACCTTAAACAAACAAACAAATAAACAAATAAATAAAACCAGTTTAAACCGAGAAAGGCCAAAAGCCAGGACCTTGGCAAAAGTTACAAATATTGTAATGGAGTGAAAAAAAACTGATTGAAATAAAAAAGTACTTCCCCAGTGAACACACAAAAGATGAGAAAGTTAAACAACTTTATTGCCAATTAGAGAGAAGGTTAGTGGGCTAGAGAAAAGATCAAAATAGCCACGATAATCTTTTAAGACATAGCATTATTTATATATAAGCCCTGACTTGCTTCAATTCTTTGAGGACTGAAGCTTCAGAAGAAAAAAATTGAAACTAGCTGAGGGTGGAAAATGGGACTTCACTGTAACACAGAACTGTGAACTGAAGAAGTGAGTGCAGGCCCAGGAGCTAGGTCAGGGATCGGGAAGATCAGTGTAAGATTATGGGTGAAGGTGTGGATCCTGAGCCACAAAATGTCAGTAAATTGTGTGTATTTGTGTGTGTGTGTACCTGTGTGTGTGTCTGTGTACCTATGTGTATGTGTCTCTCTCTCTTTCAGTGTGTGTGTGTGTGTGTGTGTGTGTGTGTTTGGGAGAGTGTGTATCATGTGTGTATATGTGTATGTGGTTGTGTTTGTGTTCCTGTTTGTATGTATAGATGTTTACATGTGACTTTGCTCATGTGTGAAGATGTGCATGTACCTAGTTGCAGGTGAATGTGGGAGCCTTCTAAATTGATTTCTGATACAGGGTCTATCGGTGGAAACTGGGGCTCCATGAAACCTTTTTGGGATTTATTCACCACACTGATCCCATTAATACAACTCATGATTCATAGGAAGATACTACAAAACGAACATTGTTACAACTTAAGAAGAGGATGACCCCTAACTCATATTGGTGAGTTCCAGAGGTCCAACATTTCAGTGGAGAGAGCATTTGAGGTGTGAAGGGAACACATTAGAGATGTAATTGGAACAGACTTCTGAAGATGTAAGGGAATCACAGCTTTCTCATGCTAGCAGAAGAGGATTCACTATTTATTAGTGAGCAATGGAAGTGGTTTCTTACTTTAAATACACTCCTGATGAAGATGCTGTGAACACCATTGAAATAACAAAAAAGGCTTAGAACATTATATAACCTAAGCTGACAAAGGAATATCAGTCTTTAAGAGGATTGAATCCTATTTCAAGAAAAGTTTATTTGGCACCAGATTTCTCTAAAACAACATTGCATCTACAGCCAGATTATTTGGGGGAGGGAAGAACAAGCTAATAAACAAACTTCATTATTGTCTTATTTCAAGGATTTATCATGGTTGTCCCAACCATCTTCCATCAACATGTTAATCACACACACACACACAAAAATGTCAGTAACATAATGCTTTTAAGAAAAAACAAGGAGTACTATGGCTCCCTGAAACTTCAGAAATTATTACCAAGCTTTGTCAAATTATTTTTCTATGTTAAGTCAAGTACATTTATATATCTAATAGTATTGTACACTAATATGACCCATATGCTATAAACAAAACTTCTACATGTGGTAGGAAAACAGAATTAAAATGGATGACATTACATCTGGCCTTTTTTCTTCTATTACCTTAAAGAAGAAGATGAATAACAAATTGTGGAACTATGCCAGGTTTATGAAACTAAGTTATATAGCATCCCCTAGACTATACATTCTCCCACTATTATTGTAAATCAGTCCTTTTCAAGTATGTATAATTCAGTCTGCATCCTTCTTAAGGCCTTATAATTGTTATGGAGACCAGAACAAAATTAACAAGCAACAATAATATTGTATGGGTACCATCTAGTGTTTTAAGGTGCAGTTTTAACAGATGCCATGTAGAGCTGCCTGCGATTAAATTTTCCTCCATTTCCAAAAAAAAAAAAAAAAAAAAACACAATAAAGCAAATATTGACTTATTTCATTTTTATAATGGACAGGAATTTTGGAATTAGAAAGTGAAGTGTACTAATGAATCCACAAATCATAACTGCAAATATTCATCACAATGTTGAGCTAAGGAAATTGCTCAAGCAGGTTAAAATGTGTTGGGATACAGATATTTTTTTTCCAACTTATTGTCTTCAAATACTAAAGAACTATTTGAAAGTGCTAAATCATCCAGTTATCTGATCACTTATTTATTGTTGACTTAATGCAAACATCATTTTTGTTTTGTTTTTTTCAAGAAGGGGTTTTTCTGTGCAGCCCTGGCTCTCCTGGAGTCAGTTTGAAGACCAGGCTGGCCTCGAACTCACAGAAATTTGCCTGTCTCTGCCTCTTCAATGCTGGGATTAAAGGCATGTGCCACCACTTCCTAGTACAACTTTTTTTTTTTTCCTAAACGTAATGCTAATTCAGTGACATATCCAATTTCTTTCTATAATTCTTCAACTGTTCATGATTAGTGAGAAATCACTCTATAAATTTTTGATCTATGAATATACACAATATGACCTTGTTTCCAGAAAGTTTAGAAAATGATAAGGGAATGGGTATATTTTAATAAATATATAAACTAAATGCCTGAAATTCAAATAAGTTGTTCATTTATATATTGCTTTTTTGACAGTTTACATAGTTGTTTATTTTGAATTTTAGTAACTTTGTGTCCTATTGCCCTTGTGTTCCTCACCTCTCCTGAATGAAGTTGTTTTGTACTGTGTGTGTATGAAGCTTACTCAACTTATAAGTTGAAAGTTACCCCAATGCATCAGTATCAAGAGCATTTTGGAAGTGTGTAGATCTCAAGGTAGACTTTCTATAAATTGAACTAGTTCATCAATAAAGAGACAAATGTCATTTATTCCCCGCATCTACTCATTGACATCACTCCAAAAATTCAGCACCTATGAAGTAGGGAGGAAACTCTCATCCAGATACTTTCATGAGATTGTGACTTCTTTCTCTCAGGTTCCAAACTCAGGAGAAATAAGTGTATACTGTTTATAAATTTTCTATTCTAAGGTATTTTGCTATAGCAGCCTCACTGGATTAATATAGAGATGTTCATTTCTGCATATAGAAAAAAATCAAATGTTTATACACATACAAAGGAGGGTTGCATCCCATACAAAACACATTGTCAGGATCTTATGTCATATCATGTCATAACAATGGTACAGTGTGATAAAGGATGCTTTTATACAATCATACATTGATAAAAATTTAGACAAATAAGATACATTTAAAAAATGTATTTCAACATATCATTGAAAAAGAATTACCACAAGGTGGATATTGTGAAAACCTAGATTCTTTTTTTATATTTATTTATTTATTGATTACAGTTTATTCACTTTGTATTCCAGCTGTAGCCTCCTCCCTTCTCCCTTCTCAATCCCACCCTCCATCCCTCTCTTCCTCCCATGTCCCTCTCCAAGTCCATTGATAGGGGAGGTCTACCTCTCTTCCATCTGACCCTAGTCTATCAGGTCTCACGAGGACTGGATGCATTGTCTTCCTCTGTGGCCTGGTTAGTCTTCCCCCCCTTCAGGGAGAGGTGATCAAAGAGCCACCCACAGAGTTTATGTCAGACATTCTCTGTTCCCATTACTAGAGTACCCTCTTGGACAGTGAGCTGTCATGGGCTACATTTGTGCAGGGGTTCTAGGTTATCACCATGCATGGTACGTGGTTGGAGTATAAGTCTCAGAAAAGACCCTTGTGCCCAGTTGTTTTTTTTCCCCCTGTTGCTCTCCTTGTGGAGCTCCTGTTCCCTCCAGATCTTTCTGTCTCCACTTTTTTTCATAAGATTCCCTTCACTCTGTCCAAAGTTTGACTATGAGTCTCAATATCTGCTTTGATACCCTGCAGGGTAGAGTCTTTAAGAGTCCCTCTGTGGTAGGCTCTTGCCTTGTTCCCTGTTTTCTCCCTCTTCCAATGTCCATACCGTTTGCCTTTCTGAATGAGGGTTGAACATCTTATCCAGGGTCCTCCTTCTTTTTAGCTTCTTTAGGTGTTCATATTTTAGTATGATTATCCTATATTATATGTCTAATATCTTCTTATAAGTGAGTATATACCATCTATGTATTTCTGCTTCAAGGATGCCTCACTCAGGATGATCTTTGGGAAAGGATCTTTATCAACCCTATATCTGACAAACAGTTAATATCCAGAATATATAAAGAACTCAAGAAGTTAAACAGCAAGAAATCAAACAATCCAATTAAAAAATAGGGTACAGAGAATTCTCAATAGGGGAATACTGAATGGTAGAGAAACACTTAAAAAAATGTTCAACACCTTTATAGATCAGGGAATGCAAATCAAAATGACCCTGAGATTTCACCTTACATCCATCAAAATGGCTAAGATCAAAAACTCAAGTGACAACACACGCTGGAGAGGATGTGGAGAAATGAGAACCCTCCTTTATTGCTGGTGGGAATGTAAACTTGTACAACCACTCTGGAAATCAAACTGGTGTTTTCTCAGACATTTAAGAATAGTGCTACCTCAGGATCCAGCTATACCACTCCTAGGTATATATCCAAAATATGCTCAAGTATACATCAAGGACATTTGCTCAGCCATGTTCATAGCAGCTTTATTTATAATAGCCAGAATCTGGAAACAACCCAGATGTCACTCAGTTGAGTAATGGATACAGAAATTGTGTTATATTTACACAATGGAATATTACTCAGCAATTAAAAACAAGGAAATCATGAAATTTGCAGGCAAATATTGGGAACTATAGCTAGATTCTTGATGTGGTACAGGGTCTTTCTCTCATCTCTCTCTCTCTCTCACTGTGTATGTGTGTATTCTAATTAGTTAAACAGTTACTAGGTTCTTACCAACTGTCTTTCATTTACAGTGGACAGACACATTTGTTGTTGCTAAAACATTATTAAGAGGGTAGAAGTGAAAGGCTTAGAGGCTTGGCTTATACAGGTAGGCTATCTGAGGATGAAATTATTCTCCAAATCTGCTGCTTCTTCTTGGCTTGTCTAGCCAAAATGTTTTTTGTAGGTATACTTAAAAGGTTAATCTGCAATAGATTCAGTTTTCCTACCATGGAGACATCCTTCTAAGGACTAGAGTAATTGCTGCAGCATAGTGAGAAAGTAGTTTCATCCTACCAACTGGATGCAAAGTGTTGTATACCACTTTAGGCAGAAAGACTAAAGCTGCTTTGCAGAAGTGTCACACGGTTTACAGAACACAGCAGAGGGGTGAAGGAGATTCCCAGGCCAAGGCATGTCCATCCACAGAAGGTTGTGAGGGCATAGGCAAGGGAGCACAGCAGGCAAAGAGGTGCAGGAAATGCTCAGACTAAAGTGCATAGTCTGTGCGTCTTAGAGGGCATGACTGACCACAGAGGGTCCTTCTGCAGAATGGAATGCTATTCTTGGGGACACAAAAAGCTTCCTTTTCTAGAATGGTGGTATGTCAAAATCAGGGATAGACTGAATCAATGAGGTAAATAATCAGTATATAGACTTGTTCCCTTATTAAGAGTACCCCATATAGTTGGAAGAATGACTTTGGGGGCACGGGTGAAGACTAATTTTATGGATGAGGAAATTGGGTCTCAGTAAAGCTAGACAGACAGAGAACATTCACTGAGGCAGTACTTAGAGCTGATAACAGTGAGACACATAGCTTCTAAAACACACAGAACTAAACCTGACCTAAATGCAGAGGCCTCAGGCTGTGTCCCTCAGGCCATGAGTGAGCGTTACCGAGTGGATACACACCACTTGTGTCTGTGTGTGGACCCGTTTTGTAGGGGGGAAAAGAGGTGCACAGGTAGGATGTGGGTGGTCCGGCATTTTAAAACACAGTTTCACGTATGACAATCACATCATGACCTATTACCCCAGCATAAAACCATGGAGGCCTAATCCCCCAAAGTCTAGGTCAGGATGTCATTCTGTTGCTGGAATATCAAGCAATAGCAACATGATTTTTCATGCAAATACCGTTTTAAATAAGGAAGCTGCGGGGGACAGTTTCCACTGCAAATTAGCATGTCTGCAACCAGGGCCCTGCGTACCTGTGATTCTTTAAAATCTCCCTTCACTTGTTTTTTTTTCTTCTTCTTCTTTTCCTTCATTATGCCCCTACTTCCCAGGACCCCATGTCATCCCCTCAAACACTTCCCTCTTGCCTACGGAGATGGGAAAGGAAAGGAAAGGAAATTGATGCAGTGGCAGGCCTAACATGACATTTGAAAAGTGACTTTTTGATTTTCAATTAACCTTGCACAGAGAGGAAATATTGAAATTCGCCCCTTTGTTCTTGTCTGAGTCTGCAGACAGGCTGGTTGGTGCTTCTGGCTGAAGGGACTTGGGGTGGGGTGGTGGGAAAGGAAGAGACCAGAGGAGGAATCAAATCTGCACCTACGATAGCTAGGTTTCGTTTTTGGCACAGAATGAGGGAGACTACCTGTAGTAATTACTCTCAGAAGGGAAACAGGTAGGAGGGAAAACGTTCCTTTCGTTTGTTTGACTTAATTGTATGCTTTTATGAGCCGTCTGGCTGGAAGGATTAAAGTTACTTTTAATAACACTTCCTTTCAGGAAGAATTTGATTTGAAGTGTCCCAGCAGGGCCTCCTAGTCCACAGCAGGGCCTGTTCCCCTATCTATGTTCCCCTCCTCCGTTCCCTTAGAGTCAGCCCTCTCCCGCTTCCCTTCTTTGAAATGCCCATTGTTCTGTTTGCAGGAGGGATGCACGCACTGTTATGGAACACATCATGTTAACTCCCCAGTGTACACTTCGCAGATTTCCTAGGCAATCTTGGAGAAAGAAAGCAAATACCCTGTCTTACCCCACTTTTCTTCTGAGAGGAAACCTTGAAAATTAAATACGGAAAATACATTAGCTTGACTCCTTGGACCTTGTGGGGCTGCGAGCCAACCCTGCGTGGCAACAGTAACAGCTTCATGGGGCACTGTTACCCTGATGGAGCCTTTCTGTTGGCTTTCTTCTTTGTGTCTGTTCCTGCAGCCTTTGCTCCTGTCGCCCTAGCTGTCTGCTCTGTCTTTCTTCTCACTGCTTTTGTCTGTGTTGCCTCCCTCTTTGCGGGTTTAGTCTGATGGGTCTCAGCCGGGGTGACATCGGTGAAGTCCGTTGAGGTTGACTGAGGCCGGTGACTAGCCTGGATGGACCTTGGATGCCCATCTTGGGTCCAAAGAGGATGTCAGGGGCCGCCCAGGCTGAGCGGTCCATCCCAGAGCCAGAGCACAAAAGACGCTTCATTTGGTCCCTAGATGGCAGCAGGATGCCGAAGCTGGGGCGACTCCAGGCAGTACGTTCAGGTCTATTTTCTTGAACAGATTGCCAGTGGATACAGCGGCCAAACAGCTCAGCGCGTCCCGGAGTGCAGGTCAGGCAGAAGAGCCAGGCGCAGGGCTGCAGCTGGCGGGGCCTCCCGGGTCATCTCCGGACAGACGTGATAAGAAAAAGGCGAGTGCGGCCTCCGGGAGACAGTGGTGGTAAAAGCAGCGACTTCAGATGGTGACAAAGTCCTGTAGGCTTGAGAACACAGGACACTGACCCGTGAGAAAACATTGTTGGCAGGCAGGGACCCTGGGGCTATGTGGGAGGATGCAAACGCAGACTCCAGTCTGACCACCCCAGACACATATACAGATGTACTATGCCTACACCCCTGAACTCGGGTGTCTGCTCACCAAAACCAGGGCACTTCGGACAAATCAGGATCATTAGGACCACGGACAGAAACAAAGACGGTAGGGTGCAAGTTGCAGCAACAGCCCTGTTTTCAGGTTTGGCCAGGGAAAAACTTTCCGCTCCGCTCTTCACCCAGTGTTCTCAGGCTGTTTATTTTTACTAGCCCGAGACACCATACATGAAAGCAAAACGGGGCGGGAGGCTGTATTCCAGCTTAAAAGCTAGCCGCCTTTACCTTCAAGCCACTTCTTTTACAGACTTCGTACCCTGAAAATCATAGGAATCTGAAATCTTCCTCCTTAGAAACTTATTTCTAACCAATATCTAGTGCTCAAAGGGGAAAGGATTATACAGGGAGCAGAGACAATTGTCAGCGTATGCAGTGTGAGCGTGGCTTCTGACCTATAGCGTCAGTCGGAGAATTCTCAACATCAGTTACTCAGAGGGAAAAATCCATTTTCTAAATCCCTCCTCTTAAGGTATATTTAGGAGTATCTTTGCTAGCGGTGCACTGTGGAAGCCTCTCTCCAAAAGCGCCAAGACAGAGGTTACAGGCTTTCATTCTTTCTCTTGCCTGTGATCGTGTCTTCTTCAGTTTCTCCCAATCCCAAATTTCTCCTGAACCAATGAATAACACAATCTGTGTAAAATACAGCTAAACTCACATCGGAGAGAGGGAGGATTCATTGTCTACAGTGTTAAAACAAAAACAAAAACAAAAACAAAAAACTGTCTTTTATGGGATTCAAAATTGAATCAAAGCGATACCGGGGGAAAAAAGAAAGCTAGAACACATTGAGAAGGCATTAAACAAAAGGTTTGTCAGTGCCTCTCATCGTTTCTGAAAGATTTGCCAGATCTTGGGGTCAGAATGCAAAGTCACTCCCTACTGCCAACCACCTCCTTATCAGTTTTGAATCCAGAAACCTTGCCTCTCCTGTCAGTCATTCCAGCAATCTGCTAAATCTCACATTGTAATATTAAAACATCATAGAATCACTTCTTTAGGGTGAATGCTTCCCCCTCTCCAAATCTTTCACCTTCCTAAAATCCTCAACTTTCAGAATCTACCCTGACCATCAGATTAGCATTGTTGTTCTAAACAGTTTTGCCTGTCAGCGTTGCCAGCCTGAACCTCAGTGTTGCAGCACCTCGGCCTTCTCGTCTGGTGAAAATACAAACCTAACTGAGAATTGTTAGGCAGCATAGAAAGTGACAGTCCCTAAAGGAAACAGGACACTATTAGTGACACTTACCCAGCCTTCCTATCGCCATCAATAAATGTATTGCATTAAGTTTACATGGGACCTTAAAGATCTCCATTGCTCGATTTATTTCTTTGTCATTGGCTACTTCATTTATTTACCTGTAGACTGTTTTCCTTCTTACTGTCTATACTGAGTGTACCTTCTCAGGCTTCCCAACACTAAATTTTCATTCTTACAGTTGACATTTTGTTCCCCTCAATTGTTTTGCAGAAGAATGAAATCCATTAGGGAGACTATAATTTCAGACCCTGGACTCCATCATAAATGTCACTCTTTCTGGGTCCCTTTCTTACTACTTTTCTCTTGGTCTCAGTAGCTGAAGAGCCTTTAAATGGTATCTGGTGGTACAGTATTCAAGAATGCTCTTCATGTGCCAAAAGACTGAGTTACCTTCTTTCCAATTCAACTTTTGTTTTTTAATCCATTACCTCTCTGATTCTCTAGACACTTGGTGGTACAAAACTAAGTGTGAACATCACAGACTGGCACTTACACACATACAAGCACACACACATATACATACATAGCAGCACAGGTGAATATTCACACACACACACACACACACACACACACATCCTGTTTTCTCTGCTATGTTATTCATTTTCTTTCCTGCATGCCTGAGTGATGCAGAATGGCTTTATTATTAATTTTCCCTAATTATTCTTCATCTTTCATGATGCATAGCTTGAAAACAGCAGTAGTTGTCCAGAGTCCTGTTAACATTTTTCCTGATATCTAACATAGGCTTTCGTTTACTTTGCCTAGAAAAGGGCAGAGATATAGTAGCTACATATGTGGTTTCTAGCATATATGCAACTTCTGTTTAACACATTCCTCAAGCCCTAAAATGTTATCTATTAGTTTTATTTTATTTTATTTTTAGAAGCAAATGCAGACTCTAACACACAGTTTTCAAAATAAATTTGTGTGTTTCCATCATACTCCTTTCAGTGCTATTGCCTGCTAAGCAATAACACATACTCTCTAAAAACAGCCTGTGCCATATGACCTCACTCCTTGTTTTGTGTGCTTAGATCACGTTGCGTACTGGTTCTAAGTCTTACCAGCCTAACCAGTCAATTGTCTGTGACAAGAATTGGTGCAAAAGTACTTCTGAAAGACTCACAATATGGTCAAGGAGTATTTCTGATCTGAAATGGGTGCTGTGGAGAGGAGAAAGATGGCAGCAGAAAAGAAATCTTGAAGGTCTTGAAATAACTGCAGACTCTTAGTGAGTTGCATGGGAGAAGGAGAAGTAATGAAACTGTCCTTGATCAGATTCAAAATAATAATCCACACTATGATTTCATAGCTTTGTCAAAATTTGCCCTGATGTGAGGTATCTCTATTAAGCAGAGGTTCCCTTAGTCCACATTATCTGCTTTACTCTATTTTTTCCTGTAATCTAATGAGCACTGCAAAGATAAATGTCAAGTGGCCAAGTATAACCTAACCAAGAAGATAGAAAGGAAGACAAAAGAAGAATAAAAAACTGGTGAATTTCTGAAATATCAGGTAATACTGAACTTAGAAACTGATTTATATAATTTTATAAAAATATCATACTGTACATTTATGAAGTATACATGATGAGAAGTAACTTTTTCAATCAAAAGTCATTTTAAAACCACACAAGTTAATGGCCAGAATAAATCCACCTTTGCCAGAGAGTAGTTTCCACATCACTATTACTACCGTCATCATCATCATCATCATCGTCATCATCATTATTGTTATCATCACCATCATCTACATGTACCAGACATTACTCAAAGAACTATGCATGTGTAAGAAATTAGTCTTTTGAACAACCCCTTGATGTTGTTATTATAATAATCTGAACTTGTCACATAAGCTTATAAAATTCAATTCAGTGGACTATAATACAGTCAACCTTTAGAAGCCATGTGTGTGTGTGTGTGTGTGTGCGTGCCTGTGTGTGTATACACATATATATTCTCATGTATTATTGGAACTACTAATGGATGAATTTTCTTCCCGAAACTTTTTGCTATAGCTCTTAATATTTTCATTTAAGTTTCTCGAAGTCATCTGTCCAGATATTACCTCACAAAGTGAGAGCTTTTATTCTTTGACCATACTTCTGCATGTGCAGGGGTGAGAGGCATGAAGTTAAATGTAGCCCTGTGAGAAGGGTGCCCCAAGTCTAAATTCTTAGTCTTCCATTTTGTTAGTAGTACAACACTATGGTTAGGTATGTTTATTCTGTTTTGTGGTCCTGATTCAGGGTCAAGGATGTCAGGTAGTTGTGGCATTATTTAGTAAAAGCACAAGGTGGGACAGAACATCTTGTCTGTGTACCCATTGGTAGCTCTCTCTTCCTCATTCTAAAACACAACTACCTTCTATGCAAATGAATTCTTTTTCACATTTTGTATCTCTATTCTTTGACAGTTTCATACGAAAACGTGTGATAATTTGGTCATGCTCACCTCACAACTCTTTTTCCAGCACACCTACTATCCCCATTTTTATCAAGTCCCAGACTACTTTATGTTGTTTTCTTTTGGTATTGCTTCTCTTTGATTTGTAAGTCACTAAATTACTAGGGTGAGTTAAGTGGCCATGTGTGTAAAGATATCCGCTGGAACATGAGTAGCTCTCCAGTGGCTGCATTGTGGAAGGTGGTGACTCTCCTTGGGCTTGGTTGAAACATATTAGCCCATAATCCAATGTTGATATGTACTACCTTAGTCCTGCGCAGGCTATAAGAAGGCAGCCAAGGATTCTGTGAGTTCACAAATGCTACAGCCATGTCACACCAATAAGAAAGGGTTTTACAGCTCTCCTCTCAACGGTTCAGCTTTCACATTTTTTCTCTCCCTAACTTTTTGATAGAGTGATATGGATGTCATTATTTAATGCTGAGCACTCATCATATGTCCATATATGATGAGTCCATATTTGGTTCTGATATGTTCATATGCCTTTATTCATTTCTGATCATTTTCAATAATTCCACCTCTCAACACTTTAAACAAATCAAAATCAGTTTTTGTAATGCCTCACAATGAGAATTAAATTGCATCATGAGATTTCTGAGGCAAACAGGAAAAAAAAAAAGACCACATTCAAACTTTTATAGGGTTTTCATGTTCAGCAAGAATCTTTGTAATTTACCAGAGCTGTAAACCTTCTGGACACAAAGATTAACCAGTTTCCCATTTCCATTTGGTTATATAGAAGGTCCAGCTCTTCCAAATTGAAACTGTTAAAAAAGAAAAGAACTTCTTCTGGTGTCTAAGACACTGTGAGGAGATTAACATAAAAAAAAAGAGTACTCCTGTTCCCTTTCTTTACCATCTTCTGAGGTCTATCCTATTTGCCTTTCTTAATGAGGATTGAGCATCTTATCCAGAGTCCTCCTTCTTACCTTACCTTCTTTATGTGTATAGATTTTAGTGTGATTATCCTATATTATATGTCCAATACCCACTTGTAAGTGAGTATACACCATGTGTTTTTTCTGCTTCTGGGTTACCTCACTCAATATGATCTTTTCTAGTTCCCACCATTTGCCTGCAAATTTCATGATTTTCTTGTTTTTAATTGCTTAGTAGTAGTCCATTGTGTAAATGTACTACAATTTCTGTATCCATTCTTCCATTGTGGGACAACTAGGTTGTTTCCAGATTCTGGCTATTATGAATAGAGCTGTGACAAGCATGGCTGAGAGAAGCAGAGGATAGGACTCATAGTCAAAATGTGGGCAAAGTGCATAGAATTTTATGAAAGAAAGGGGAGATAGAAAGACCTGGAGGGGACTGGAATTCCAAAAAAGACCAACAGAACCAGAAAAAAAACTGGGCACTGGGAGCCCTGCAGAGGCTGATACCCCAACCAAGGACAATGCATGAAGAAGACCTAAAACACCTGCTCAGATGTAGCCCACAGGCTCAGTCTCCAAGTGTGTTCCCTAGTAAATGGTGAAGGGGCTGTCTCTGGCATGAACTCAGTGGCCAGCTCTCTGATCACCTTCCTCTGCAGGGTACAGCCTTGCCAGACCACAGAAGAAGACAGTGCAGCCAGTCCTGATGAGGCCTGTTAGGCTAGGTTTAGATGGAAGGGAAAGAGGACCTCCCCTAACAGTGGATTAGGGGAGGGGCAGAGGGAAAGAAAAGAGAAAGGGAGGGAGGAAAGGATTGGGAGGAGACAAGGGAGGGGGCACAGCCAGAATACAAAGTGAATAAATCATAATAAATTTAATAAAAATGGAAAAAATACTCTTATTTAAAAGAGACTGTATGTTCGAACATTCAAGAGGAAAGATAGAAGGAAGGAATAAAGAATGCAAAGAGAGAGAGAGAGGGGGGCCAGACCTAAACACACACAATGAGAGTGAGAGACAGACTGACAGACACACACACACACACACACACACACACACAAACAAACACACACACTACTGAACTTCCTCATCTATCAAGAGGAGAGGATACACCTGTTTTTATTGAAATATGATATGCCTTGGTTGATATCTTTGATATCCCTCCCCTTTTCTGAAGAGAAAGAAGGAGGAATGGATGTGGAGAGAGGAAAGGTGAGGGGAAAGGACTGGAAGGAGAAGAAGGGAGGGAGGGAGGGAGGGAGGGAGGGAGGAAGGAAGGAAGGAAGGAAGGAAGGAAGGAAGGAAGGAAGGAAGGAAGGAAGGAAGGGAGAAAGGGAGAAAGGGAGAAAGGGAGAGAAAGATAGTCTATAGACTCATCAGGATACAAGAGTTATTGTTGTCAGAAAGTCTTGTTTTTAGAGTGGCATCTGTGCATCTCTAAAAACAAATACATAAACACGCAAACACATTTTCATTAAATATTTAGAATTTAAGTGAAAGATTATACTGAATAAATTTCCATGCTCTCAGGAAACTGTACAAGAGAATTATTTTCTCAAAGAAATAGTTGTGCTTTATAGAGATGAGAGGATAATTTAGTTAATGAAAATGGGTCAAAAGTTAAACTGTGTCCTGTCTCTGAACTTGATATCATGGAGATATCTCTTCATTATTTTTTAGATTTATTAGTGCATGTGTGTGTGTGTGTGTGTGTGTGTTTGTGTGCACATGTTTGTGGATGCCCATGGAGCTCAGAAGAAGGTATATTCTTTGGAACTAGAGTTAAAGGTGGTTGTGAGCTGTCAAATAGAAATAGTGGGAACTTTATTTTTTCAAAAGTATTACTATCTCACTGGATGAGCCTAATAAAATTTCTCTTGGTGATCGAGATATTCTGTGCACCCAATGGGTGATGGTATAGTGTAGACTATATCACTGTAGACAAGGAATTTAAATCACTACCCTGAGCAGACCAGCCTACTTGCTGGTTCGGAAACACCCTATCTTCAGTAGTCATTGTTGCCTTGGGTGGAGCCTTGCATCTTGGCACCTTTGTAGTTGTTCTCATAGTCATTCTGAACAAAAAGCAATGCTTGAGAAAATTATATTTAGTTTTGTCAGCCACAGATATTGTTCAGGGACTAGCGCTGACTTTCAAACTCTTTTTGGTAGGTGTCTCAGGCAAGCATCAAATACACCATTAAATCATTTGTCCATTACAAAAATTATTTCACATTTCAAATCACAGCATCTTTGAGTCATTTCCCTACCTAAACTTTTGCAGGATTTTGTTCTGTAATATTCATCTTGTACTTTTATATAGACATTAATATTATTAATTTTTCCTAACCCTCTTGCTGGCTAATGTAGATTTTGTAGAGAGTATAAAGTTCTTTTACAAAATGTCTAATAAATGTTTCTTCAACTTTGTTCCAAAGATTCATGGATTATACTGAAAGGTGGTTGTGATGAAGTGGCAGGTAGAAAAAAAATGTTATTTAAATGATTTTGAAAGCTGTAGACATAAAATCAACTTAGTTTAATTTGACTTAAATATTCAAGAGTATAATGTTTTGAAAATTTTATGAGAATATTTTAGTACTTGTACAGCCATGAAAGAAAATTACATTAGTGGTTGTTTTCTAAAAATATAAATGAAAACTTATTTGTATTTGAACATAAAAAGAAAAATTGAGGTTTATTAAAAATGTTAGAACAACCATATCTAGAAAATAGCCCTCAATAGCTAATTGTCAATGTAAGGAATGCCTTGGCTTTTCCATGTGTGTTCAAAGCTATCTGTGTGTTAAGAAATGAGGCTGGCTGTCAAATCCATAGGTAAAATGCAGTTGTGAGAAGAGTAAAGGCTATCTATTCAAGTCAATGCAGTTTTATTGGCTGCTAACCCTACTTGGTCAGGTATCAGGAATTTGGCAATGGCTAGCTATTCTATCTAACTCTGTTTTAAGATGTGATGAGACTTGTTTGCTTTTTATTTGTTTCTGTTATCTATTTAGACTCAGTGTTCTATTTCGTCCTTACAAAGGTGATTCACAGATAGGGGAAAAAAAAAAAACTTCCAAGTTTTAAATCATTTTGAAAATGAGTCTAAAAAGCCAAGACTGTGGGAGGAGTGGAAAAAAACATGCAAATATGATGCATGGAGTGGATTAGAAAGAGTTGAATATTCCAAGAACAGAAATTACAATTCAAGAGCAGCTATCAATTTTGAAAAAGCTTTCCTTCTCATGGGGCAAAGACAATGGGATTTTTTCCAGATAAGGAACCCTGTGTCTATGGATGATCTTTATCTGTTCTCTGGTCTGGGTGGAAACTGAATAAGTGTATGAATATTTTCCTCCATTACTTTGAAACTATTTTGAATTTTCTCACCAGGGGACATGCCCTGTGTGGTGAGGTAGTATCAAAAAGGGGTGGTTATAAGGATTCCTTAGCAAAATGCAAAAATTATAAATAAATAAAATGAAAAATCTACAACTCTTTCAGCTGTGGTTGTTCTGTTTTGACACAGTTTCAGTACCTCTATCAGGAAGATATCATTAACCATAGGTGCAGAAAAAGGTAATATTTTCACATTGAAATAGATGTATAGACAATGACCGTCAAGGAAGAACTTGGCAAAATCAGTGATTGTTCTCCGTTTAGTCTTTGTGTGAGAAGCAGCTTTCTAACAGTCCTTTGTTTGTTGATGTAGATACCTGCCTTGTAGATACCTGCCTTTGAGGAGAAGAAGCAGAATTAAGCAATGACCTATGACTGCTTGTCCTACATGGTATTCAAATATAGTGCTATTTTGAAAATTATGGACATATACAGTTAACTGTTTTAATATAAATCTCACTTGGAACAGAAAAACCCAACTATCATTCTTCTATGAATTGAACAGAAACATCTTTTTGAGACTGGATCTTACACTGTAATGTAGGGTGACGTGGAATTTATATAGCTGAGGGCCACTATATGACCTCAAATTCATGGCAATCCCCATGCCCCTTACTCCTGAGTACTCAGATTACAAGTGAGAGCTAACTTACCTAGCTACTTTCTCTCATGAAATATTTTGAGACTAATGTTTTGGGCTTTGAAACCACACACACAAAATTTTTTTTTCTATGACCTACTAGCAAAATCATCTTGTTGCCAATATGTAAAAAGTAAGGAATAGTTCTTGTTTGGCTCATTTTTATTTTCCCTTTAGTCCAGTTATTTATATCAGAAGTAGATGTACTATACCTAGACAGATTGTTTATCCTCATAGCACTAATTCTTCAAGGTGTGCAGATGATGGGATTGGTGACTCAGTCATCAATCTACAAATAAACTGATTGCTCCAACATTGTGGTGCTTGTTATAGCAGGGACACGAAATATCTGATGGCCTTCCTTGACAAAGGCTTTTACAGGCAGTGGGCATACACCAGTGAAGGGAGCATGGAATGGCTCTGCTCATTGAGAAACTGTGACTCACTGATGAGTATCTGCAGAGAATAATACAAAACTAACTTCAACAAGCAAACAGACACACATTAGATAAAATAAGTTGAAAAACTTCTGGAAGATAAAATTTCAATTACAACGATACCTTAGGTGGGAACTAGATTTGCCTATTCTAGAACAGGAAGAGAGATTGGTGAGGTACTTATGCTGTAGAAAGGTTGTTTGTTCAGGGACCTAGTCACCCCCTTCTTCATTGAGTGGATCAGAAATGTTGATGCTAGTAAAACCACATTTAGAAGCTACATAGATATTTAAAGGGGAGACTGGATCTGATTTGCAATTTTTAACAGACTAGTTGGTCGTCTGTATGGGAGAACAGACTGACAGAGAGCAGGAACATCAGACTACAGCACAATGCAGCATAAAAGTAAAGGAACCTTGAAAGGATAGAGACAGGATGACCAGGGAGTTCTGGGGTAAGATGCTGTCATCAAGGTAATAGGTGCTCCTGGGAAATTTCATGTAATGGGAGAGGAAAAGAGTGAATGAAAGAAGTGTTTTTGATTACCTTGAGCAGTGAAGATGGCTGACTGCTAGAAGAAATAACTACGGGAGAAGGCCAGGCATGGAAAACGAAGATTGCAAAGGAAGGATGGGGAACATAATGAAGAGTTCTGTTTTGAGCTTGATAAATATGAGATGCATATTAGACATCCCTTAGAGATACTCTCCTGGAGATGGGAGAAGAGGTCAAGGCTAGAGATACAGTTTGGGAGTCATTATCATATAGATGAATTTGAGGCCATGGGAATAGATGAGATTACCTATGGAGAGGCGGTAAAAGATCCCAGGAATGAGCCCTGGGGCACTTCAAAAATTTGAGAGTGGTATATTTTTTTTTTCCTTAAATAAATGTCTTTCTATTTAACTAGTAGATTTAATTTCAGGAGTTTTCTTTTCTATGAAAGTATAGTAAGCCAAGTCCAAGCAATCATTATTTTTCTCTTTTAATATTCTCTAATCCTCAAGCCCTGAGGGCCACATATGAAGTTATAAGTAGCTTAATAAGAGAAAATACACAGTAACACAATTTGCTTCAGAGGGGCTTCACAATGGCTGCTTTGCAGTTATAGCATTTCTTCCCATCTTTGGACATGAATTGTCCTCAGGCCTGTGTAATGACAACTTATGTTACTGTACATTGTCCCATTGCAAACAAAGAAGGAAATACTGCTTCCTATGTCCTTTATTTTAGATCTCTGTTTTGGGTGTGGCTGGGACCACCTTTTCCACCGAGCAACCCTCGCTTAATGCTTTGCATTAGAACATACCACGGCACCATTTTTCTCCCAAGGAACACTCAGCCCTCTAGTTTTTTTTTTTTTGTTTGTTTGTTTTTTTGGTGTGTGTGTGTGTGTGTGTGTTTTGGCAATGTTATCAAGCAGTTTCAGTACTAAGGCCTGTAAACTGAGAGTTGGAAATAGCTGTCCCCTTCAAAATAACAACATTTTAACATTATAAAAAGCAATCTAATTCTTTACCACCCACAAATAGAACCCTGGGGCCTGGCTCAGTTAGGAGCCTTTCTGATGATATCCTCAGAATTATTCTCTCCAAATTCCAGATTGGAAATAAACTCCTCAAGAACTGTACACACACAGGCATTTCATCTTCAGTCTTAAACAATTCCTTTTCTATATTCTTGTTCTCTCTGTACAGATTACATTTGTGATTGCTTATCTTCATTCTTTTAGAAAGGAGGTTATTTCTTCCAAAAAAGTTGTAGATCTGTTTCTCATGACCAACTTGGTTGGTTAACTTGCAGGTGTGTTTCACTATTACTGGCAAAGGAATTGGGTTTGGTTTCCTAAATATTTGGAGTTTCTTTAACAAGTATACCATGTACGGTTGCCCAAAAGAACTCAGCTGAACTTATTCCTACTCAGATATATATATGATGTAGTATATGTCTCGAAGACTCTGCTACTCACAGGTTCCATTACAAATGTTTTCATATTCTCCTTCCTTACTTTTCCTTTTGATATTTTACACTCAATGGATCCTTCTGATGATAAAGAAACTGCCAAATCTATCTTCCTGAATTCTAGCCTGCCACCTGGGAAGGGCCTAAATGTCTATGACCGTCTCCGTATACTGCAGGGCTACTTTGGCTGCCATAGTCATCTCATTTCTGTTATAAGTGGACACATCAAGCACAGCCTCGGCCCCACTCCTCTGGTTCAAAATCACCCAAATCTCCTCTTCTGCGACATCATCATCACTAGCCTTACATTTTTTTTTTTCACTTAACACATATCTGTGATCCTCATGTGTCTTGAAATTGAACAAAGTTTAATATCAGGTTCCCAAAAGCAAAGGCTTACACAGAGAACAGAAATTCTTTTCATGTCCTTTAGGCCATGCACTTGGATTCACTTTGGATAAAAGGAGAAAGTTCTGACTATAACAGAGATGTCTCAGCAGTTCGGAGCACTGTTCTTGCAGAGCGCCCAGATTTGGTTCCTAGCCTTCACATGGTGGCTCATAACTGTAATTAATTTCAAATCTCAGGAATTTAATACCCTTTTCTGAAATGCTTAGTTGCCTGGCATGCGAGTGGTGGGCAGCCATACCTATAGGCTCAACACCAACACATGAAGACAACGAAATGAAATGAAAAACAAGAAGACCCGTGACAATGTATTCCTCGGTGCCTGAACTAATGCTGTGCCTGATTCTCTATCAATTTAGAAAAATATTTATGCAATTGGAATTTTTCACTTTATTCTTCTTATAACATTAGTATTTTAAATGTATTATTTTTGTCTTTGGGGATTAAGTGACTTAAAACAAGAAAGTTCTTTAGCATCGATTTTTTTTCCTTTTTACATGCTTATCTCATTGATCTTTCCAAGGTAGAGGTGATAGCCAGAAGTAATTTCTTCCATAGTCTTCTACTTCTCCTGCCAGTTGTCAATGCTTTGCCAGTAAAGAAGTTAATAAAAGAAAGAAGAGACTTTGATGATGACAGCTCTTAAGTAGTCTGAGCTGTGACTCTACTAACCTTAAAGTAAATGAAGCTAGATCCAGTGGCTGCATGATCAGGTGCTGTTATGGGGTAATTTAGTCCAATTGAATATTACCATAATGGGGAAGAAATGAGTCTGAGCACACTGAACTTGCTACAACTCCTAGAGAATTAAGCTATGCAATATCCATGTTCCCCAGTGAGTGCAGCTGAAATGAGGCTGGGCCTGCTTTGTGGAGGTGAAGGTCATGTCTGCTGACCTTGCTTTCAGGAATAGATATCCATACAGGAACCACTAATTTAAACTGCTTTGAAAATCATTTGTTTTTTGTTCAGTTTTGAACAACTAGCTTAATCTTATGATTATCTGTATTATCAATTTTGGAATTTTTAAATTTTTTATTTTATTTTTATTAATTATAGTTTATTCAGTTTGTATCCCAGCTGTAACCCTCCTTCATCCCCTCCAATCCCACCCTCCTTCTCTCTTCTTCTCCTATGCCTCTCCTCCAGTCCAATGATAGGGGAGGTTCTCCTCCCCTTCCATCTGACCCTACTCGACCAGGTCTCATCAGGACTGGCTTCATTGTCTTCTGCTGTGACTGGTAAAGCTGCTCCCTCCTCAGAGGGAGGTGATCAAAGAGTCAGCCCCTGGGTTCTTGGTGGGATCTAGAAAAGATCATTCTGAGTGAGCTATCCCAGAAGCAGAAAGACACACATGGTATATAATCACTAATTAGTGGATATTAGACGTATAATATAGGATAATCATACTAAAATCTGTACGCCTAAGGAAGCTAATCAAAAAGGAGGACCCTGGGTAAGATGCTCAATCTTCATTCAGAAAGGCAAACGGGATGGACATAGGAAGAGAGAGAAAACAGAGAACAGGACAAGAGCCTATTACAGAGGGCCTCTGAAAGACTCTACCCAGCAGAGTATCTCAATTCATGCTGAGACTCATAGCCAAACTTTGGGCAGAGTGCAGGGAATCTTACAAAAGAAAGGGGAGTTAGAATTTTTTATAAAGTTATTTTCCACAGTTAGCTTATTGTTCTTAGCATATTATGAAATTCTATAGCAATAGACAGACAGTGAAATGGAATTCTACACATATACAAATGCACTTAGTCACTGAGAGTCTCCTTAAGTATGTCTTAGCATTGCTTCTATGCAGTTTAGTATTTTAATGGAAATATACTAGTTCCAACTAACATATCTGAAACAATTGTGAGAGAAAAATATAGTATATAATCAATTATTACTCATATGTATTAATAGGGCACATTATTATTATTATTTTTTATTTTCAGTCATTGATCAATCTTATGAAAGAAGTGGGAAATAGTAAGATCTGGAGAGGAGAGGAACTTCACAAGGAGAGCAACAGAACCAGAAAATTTGAACACAGGAGTCTTTCCAGAGACTCATACTCCAACCAAGTACCATGCATGGAGATAACCTAAAACCCATGCACAGAGGTAACCCATGGCAGTTTAGTGTCCAAGTGGGTTCCATAGTAATGGGAAGAGGGCCTGCCCCTGACATAAAGTGATTGGCCTACTCTTTGATCACACCCCCCCCTGAGGGAGGAAAAGCCTTACCAGGCCACAGAAGATGACAATGCAGCCACTCCTGATGATATCTGATAGACTAAGATCAGAAGAAAAGAGAGAGGGACCTCCCCTATCAGTGGACTTGGGGAAGGGCATGGGTGAAGAAGGGAGAAGGAAGGTGGTATTAGGAGGGGAGGAGAAAGGGGTTTGTGGGGGATACAAAATGAATAAAGTGTAATTAGCAAAAAAAATTTTTTTAGCAAAAAAAAATTTTTTTTAGTTAAAAAAAAAAAAACAGTATGACCCAAGATATGGACTTCACCCAGAAACAGCTGTTTCTAAATTTAATAACTTCTCCCAAACCTGTCTAATATTTAAGTAATATCCATGATAAGTTTCTGGATGACAAGTGGAAGACTGGAAGACATCCTAATAGATGCAGATGGAGGCCTCTCTATGATCAGCTTATGTAAACAGTTTTTTTTTTCTTGCATAGCATGTAACTTAATACAAATATTTGTATTAAGTAATATTTGTATTAAGTAATGCCTCTAATACATGTAAAATTAATACATGTTATAACATGACATAATATGTTACTGCAAAATTTCCTGTTGCTCCCAAGTTGCTGATTTACCCCTGTGCTCTATCCTGGCTATTTACACCTGTCTTTGCACTCATAAGCCATTTTTCTTTCCATCCTAAACATTACAGCCCCTTACTAAATGTCAATACTTCCATTACAGTGATAGACGGGTATCCAGTGTTAAGGAAGTTTTTCGTTTTATATCTTTATATCTTTCTTTTTTTTTTATTTTTTTCACGGCTAGATATTGAATCAAACCCAGTGTCTTGCATATGCCAGAAAATTTCCTTGGCACTGAAAAGGTTATTTATATTATCTTTTACCTATGTAACTTATTGATCTTTTCAAAGATTACATAAGAGTCTTTTTTTTCCTCTGTCCTTATATTATATCACATGACCATGATTAATTTTATAGGCACACCTTATTTTTTTTCTGAGAGGTGTTTTTCTGTTCCACTCTTTTGCCATTGTTAACCCTACAAACTGAAAAACATGACTTGGGAGTATTTTTATTTTCTGTGCAGTCCTTTCTACTCACAACTTGTAAAACAAAATCTCTCCTTACACCCAACATTCATTACTCTTTAAATATTTTTCTCATGTAAAAATATATGTCTCAATTTTACTTAAAGTTATGTGCTTAAAATTAAAATTCAACTGTCCTTGGTAAGTTGTTTTAGTGAAATCACTTACTATCAACATTAGTGTAGCTCTAAATGAAGCTTGAGACCCATTTCATTCACAGTCTAAGCAAAACTCAAATTTATGAACACAATTAGTGACTGTTTTGTTTTTTTTTTTCTACTTTTGCAAGCCAAACACAATCCAATGTTCAGGGATACATGTAATCTTGAAGGCTGTGATCCTAGTCAGTGAGGGTCCTCTCATCTTCCCTTACCTCAATCCTCTTCAGTTCTTTGTAGATTACCCCAACTTCCTCATCTTGGTAATCATTATTGGCATTTGTCTCAGGTCTTTGGAGTAAAACTGAAAAATGCAATTTGTCCAGGCCTAATATCCAGTGTACCTGTGAATATGTCACTTTCTATATTAGACAGAAAAGAAAACAAGCTACAGAAAACATAGGAGCTGAAAAGCAACACTTAATGGAGTGCTTATTTAAACATATTTTAAAATATGTTTGTCTACTTGACCTAACTGCTGGCTTAAATGCAATAAGAAGGCATTTTAACACCATTAGTATCTGGATGTCTGCCAGAGAAAGCTCCTTGCTTTATACCCCCTTAGGCAGTACTGATGAAACTACCTAAAATGGAGTTTAATAGCACTTAATTCATTTTAAATGCTAAAGCAACCAGTAAAATGTATCAGATGATTAAAAAAAAAAAAGACTCTAGAGGTTAAAGAAAGTATTCCAGCAGGGACTTCCTTGCTTATAAATAAAACGTGTCAGTTTTTTCTCTTGAAGTTCTAGTGAAAATCCCATCTTCCACCAGATAGTGATTTCTGGAAGGGATTGCCTTAATCCAGCTAGGGTATGGCTGCCTTCTCCACTGTGCATTGCCCAACACCATGGTTTCTTTTTGATTGCTGATTTGGCAGATAGTGGTGGACAGATAGACAGAAGCCTTTAAACTTCCTTCTATGCAATGCACTTAAGCAATCTAAATTTCAGATATGAACTGCCCAGGGACACGATGCTAACTGTTTCTAAGCATTTTTGTTGAGAGCCAGTATTTAAGTAAACATTACAAATTATGGTTGTCTAGTAAATAACATGGGCCAAAGCCCTTGAGAAATTTATTATTCATAATATACATCATTTTGTCAGCTGGATCATGAAATTTTTTTTTTCCTACAGAATTTGACAGAGGTTTTTGTTGGATCACTGGCATGGAACAGTAAGTGCTTTTCAAGACCCACGCAAAGTCAAAGCTTAATGCTCTTTCTAGCCCATCCCTTATTGGAATATAAGCCCATGGCAGACTAGCCACCAGCTAGCATGGCACAAGTGCTGATGTTGATGCCAGCTAGCTTGGGTATTTGCTGCAGTATCTCCAGAACTGCACAATCTCTTCCTATTAGGTTTACCATGATGAGCCTAAGGAAAAGTTTCATTTGTCAGAATTTATAGTCACAGGGGAAAACATTCTGCCAGAAAATATCCTCCTAGGCCTTAGCCTTTTGGTATAAACCTGAGGTTTCCTCTAGTTATCCCCTGCTATATTTTCTGTCTCTTCTTCTTTCCAATATCCACCTCTTTGTAACTCACTGCCAACTACCCAAGCCACTCTCTTCCAACAAAACTTAAAATAATGAGTATAAAGGAAATAGAATAAACTCAGGTAAGAGGCACAGAAAATAAATTTATCAAAATCAAGAAAGAGAATATCTCCAAAATTTAAAGAAAGAGATAGATATCAAGGTTCAAGAGGCATACAGAACACCAAATAGACAGAACCACAAAAAAGTCCCAACGACATTTAATCAAAACGCTAATTGTACAGAACAAAGATATGATATTAAAAGTGGCAAGAGAAAAAGACTAAGTCGCATATGAAGTCAGGTTCACTAGATTAACATCTGATTTTAACTGGAGGGTCTGAAAGCGGTAAGAAACAACCTCTGAGAGATGAGAGATGCCAGACTAGACTACTGTATCCAGATACAGATATAGAGCACTGTATCCAATGAAATCATCAATGATATATATGTGAAATTATCAAGAAAATACTTGTATACTGAATTAAAGAACACATCAAAAACATTATCCATCATGATAAAGGCAGCTTAATCCCATTAATACAGAAATGATTCAAGATAATTTTTTAAAATATATGAATCCATTCCATAAACAAGAGGACTAAACTGACTATTAGGGGACAAGTATGGAATAATGTGAAGCAAATCTTGGAAAGGTGTTATGTGTCTACTGGAATCAGAGTTTAAGTGTATATGTGATAACTAGTTAGCAGAAAGATAGCAAATGAAAGGGTAACATAGTGTTTTTTTTTAACAGGGATAGAAAGGATAGTACTGAGTTAAATAGACTCTCCGATTTAATAAAGTCCAAATGTGGGTCATGGAGGAACTAGCTAAAGCAAATACAGTATACACTGAGATTAATATTTTAGGACACTGAAAATAAGTGTCAGTTGTGTTATTTATGATAATGACAAAAGTTAAGCCTTCTTCCAGTCCAGCAGTGAACTGGCAGCAGTTCAGTTTTGTGTCAAAGCTCAGTATCTCATCCCTGTTCACAAGGTCCACAGTCACGGCTGTGATTGTTTACCCTGTCTCCTTAATACTGATGAAGGAGACAGTCACCCATGGTTTGCAGGGAGCAGCAGGGTAGGCACCCAAAGAAATGCAAGGAAGGTTTGTGGGTTGTCATTACAAGTTGGAACGAAAATTGAGGACTGCGTAGGTGGTCGATGGACATTAATTTAGTTGTGGGGCAATTCTGTGCAAGGTTAATGATGATCTAATCCATGCAGAGAGGTAGACAGGCTAGAGGCAGAGTAGGTTATATGTTTTTCCTGGATTATGGAATGACATTCATATACTTTCTGAGAGAATCATCTTCCAACAAGAAATGCTATGAAAATGCTTGTTATTTAGTATACTTTGTGTGTATGAATTTTGTTTATCTAGAATTTTTTCTCTCAACCCTAAAAGGGTTCTTTTGCCTCTGTGTGCCTTCATTTCTCTTACCCACCATTCCTCTGTATTTTCTATCTTTTCATTTACATAAAATATAAGCCTCTGAAAGGTTAAAGAAAAGAAAGACTTTCCATAGACAAGAAAAGTCAGTGAAACTTTTCACCCTACAGTGGATACAATGCAGGCTTCAAAAGTGTTGAACAGCACAGTAAGCCCAAAGCCAACAGATTCTGCTTTCACATTTAACTCCTCACTCATCCCAATACCACTTGCCTATGACCTCTCAACAGGTGTGATTCTACAGAGCTGACTCTGAAAGCCTATTACTTGATGAGTAAAGACTATGTAGACGCGAATGGTGCTCAGGTCTGTATCTGTGGTGTGAAGTTTTTGCTCCCTGGTTACCTTTATGTCTCCTCATAATGACACATATCTTCCTTTTCCATAATAAAAGAAAAAAATTGTCCCATATATACTTGTCAAATTCAGAGAGGGAGCTATCCCTTCTGATTATTAGTCAGGGTAGTTAGGGACATCACATTTCCTTGGCTTGAAATGACGAAGGAGTGGAGCAGGGATTGGCAAGGCATGTTTTCTTCCTGCTGGAGAGATGAAAGAGATGGTGGTGGGGCTGACCCACAGGATCATGAACATCTTCTTTTACAGTGTCCAGGAAATTTTCTAATTATTTTTGCTAAGCTTCCCTTAATTGCCAATGAATTTTGTGAATATAAAGCAGATCACGTACATCTATGACCCACTAAAAAGCATCACATTATGATCACTTCTGTAGTACTATGCTCATTGTGTCAAAAAATCATTAAAACAGAGACATCTAACCTTTTATGTTGACATACTTAGAGATACTTCTCTAATGCTAAGAAAAACAATGCCTAGTTCTCTGGGAAACCTGAGGAGTTCAAGAAGTTTTCTGCTTCACATGATGATCTATATATTTTCTTTCCATACCCCACATTCACAGCATTACTGCTATTGCTTATCATTTCAAGTTTTCATTATTTACAAAAAATACTACTTTACATTGTCATTTTTTTTCTGTCCAGGACAGGTTGAGGGCAGAAATTCTACAGTATTTTAGAGTCTTCACATGTACTTTGTGTTCTCTATAGATTTAATGTGGTCATAGGCAGGGCAGATGTCAAATGATCAGTAGCTCAATACATTTTGGTGGAATTAACAAAGATGTGTATAAATATATATACACATATATATATGTGTATAAATATATATAAATATATATATATATTATCAGATGGCAATGACACAAGTCAGTATATTTTCTTTCTAAGAAAAAAGAATAAATGTGCCATGTTTTGATCAGGTGCAACTTCAGGGAGCATTTGGGTGGTGAGGCCTTTAATAAAGGCAGAAGCTGACTATTAATGTGAGAATACGAGGGAATGAGGAAACATTAGAAGAAAACTCTTCTAAGTAAAATGTAATCACAAAAGAGTGTCTGGCAGAGGAAGTGGGGGTGTGATGAAGAGGATGCACTGTCTGCAATGGGATGAGTGTTACTATAAATAAATTCTCCAATGGGAAGAACATGTTTTGATATTTCAGTTGTGAACAGCGTTTAATTTTCTCCAAAATACAGAATGAAAGTTTTGCCAGGGTTTGAGCACAGAAATGATAGAGAGAAAAAAAAAGAGAGAGAGAGAAATAGTTTTGGATCATGATTCCTTGTGGTAAAGAGAAGGCTGAAACACACCTAGTGAGGAAACAGTTGTGCCAAGTTGATCCTGGTTGGACAAATAAAAATCTCCCTTGAACTCACAGCATTTAACCATGGTGTGGAATATAGGCCTAAAGTTCTATGCATCTTCCTTCCTCCCTCCATCCCTGCCTCATTCTTTACCTCCCTCCTTTCTTTCTTTCCTTTCCTTCCTTTCTCCATCTTTCCTTCCATTTTTAAAGGATACAGGCTATTGGGTGTGAAGATTATCTGTGCCTTAATTGAATTTGATAATCATATTCAAGATGAAACACTGCTGGACAGATGTGAAAAAAAAATACAGAATGGCAAAAATGGCCATTCTAGGGTCAAATACATTTGTGTGGAATGTCACTTCAAATATTGTCTTATACTTTTTAAAAAATCGATTCTACTATATTATATGTATGAGTGAGTATATACCGTGTGCATCTCTCTGCTTCTGGGATAGCTCACTCAGGATGATCTTTTCCAGATCCCACCATTTACCTGCAAATTTCATGATTTCCTTTTTTTTTTTATTGCTAAGTAATAATATAGAATAAACCTACTAAAATCTGTACACCTAAAGAAACTAATCAAGAGGGAGGACTCTTGCTAAAATGCTCAATTCCTATCCATAAAGGCAAAGAGGCTGGACATCAGAAAAAGGAGAAAAGAGGGAATAAGTCAGGTGCCTGACAGAGAGGACCTCTGAAAAGCTCTGCACTGCAGACTATCAATGTAGATGCTGAGACCTATGGGCAACCTTTGGGCAGAGTTCAGGAAATCTTAGAAAAGAAGTGGGAAACAGTAAGATCTGAAGAGGACAGGAACTCCAGAAGGAGAGCAACAGAACCAAAAAATCTGAGCACAGGGGTGTTTCCTGAGACTGCTATTCCAACCAAGGACCATGTATGGAGATAACCTAAGACCCCTGCACAGATGTAGCCCAAGGGAGTTTAGTATCCAAGTGGGTTCCATTGTGATAGGAACAGGGACTGTCTCTGACATGAACTGATTGGCCTGCTCTTTAACTGCCCCCCCCACCCAGAGGGGAAAGCAGCATTACCAGGCCACAGAAGAGGACAAGGCAGCTACTCCTGATGAGACCTAATTGACTAGGATCAGAAGGAAGGAAAAGAAGACCTTCCCTATCAGTGGACTTGGGGAGGGGCATGCATGCAGAGGGTGGAGGAAGGAAGGGATTGGGACGGGAGGAGGGAGGAAACCATGGGAAGGATACAAAGTGAGTAAAGTGTAATTAATAAAGAAAAAAAAATCGATTCTCAGGAGTCCTGTGACTTGACATAAAATTTCTAAGGATATTATCCCAAAACCATATAGTATATGTATGTATGTACGTCTAAGTATATATTTGTGTATGTGTGTGTGTCCCTAATCATGTGTAACTAGTAACACAGCACTTTCCAACTCCAATTACCAATAATTCACACTTTTAAAGCTTTTTATTTTCTTTTTCAGGTTCTTCACACATATTCTCGCCTTATCAGCTTTAAAATCTTACCCTAAGCTTCATCTTCCCACTTGTTTCTCAAATATTTAAAGGTGTAGAGAGTAAAAACTGATGACTGGATTGCCTTTTCTAAATTTCACAAATTTTGTAAATATAACTTTATTTTATTTTATTTTTTTCTTATCAGTTACATTTTATTAACTCTGTATCCCAGCCGTGTCCCGATCCCTCATTCCCTCCCAGTCCCTCCCTTCCTCCCTCATCTCCACTGTGCCCCTTGCCAAGTCCACTGATAGGGGGGACCTCCTCCCCATTCATCTGATCCTGTTTTATCAGGTATCTTCAGGACTGGCTGCAAAGCTCTCCTCTGTGGCCTAACAGGACTGCTCCTCCCTTGGGGGGTGGGGAGTCCAAAGAGCCAGTCATTGAGTTCCTGTTAGAAATAGTCCTTGTTCCCCTCACTATGGGAAGCCAATTGGTTACTGAGCTACCACAGGCTACATCTGAGCAGAGGTTCTAGTTTACATTCATACATGGTCCTTGGTTGCATGTCAGTCTCAGAAAAGACCCTGTGCCCAGATATCTTTGGTCCTTGTGGAGCTCCTATCCTTTCCTCATCAGACTAACTCCCCTTCTTTCTTATGATTCCCTGTACTCTGCCAAAGGTTTGGTCATGAGTCTTTGCTTTGAAAACACTGCTAGTTAGAGTCTTTCAAATGCGCTCAGTAGACTCCTGTCATATGTTCAGTATGCATCCCAACTGTCTTTCTAAACGAGGATTGATAATCTTAACCCATGTCTGCTCTCTTGATTATCTTTTTTAGGTGTATAGATTTCATTATGTTTATCATATCTTATAGGTCTATATAAGTGAGTATATACTGTGTTTGTCTTTCTCCTTCTGGGATATTTCACTCAGGATGATCTTTTCTAGATCCCACCATTTGCCTGCAAATTTCATGATTTCCTCCTTTTTTGATTGCTGAGTAGTATTCCATTGTGTAAAAATACCACAATTTCTGTACCCATTCCTCCGTTCATGGACATCTGGGTTGTTTCTAGGTTCTGGCTATTACAAATAATGCTGCTATAAACATGGTTGAGCAAATATCCCTTTTGTGTACTTGCGCAAACTTTGGGTATATACCTAGGAGTGGTATAGCTGGATCTTGAGGAGGCACTATTCCTAATTGTCTTAGAAAGCGCCAGATAGATTTCCAGAGTGGTTGTATCAGTTTACATTCCCACCAGCAGTGGAGGAGGGTTCCCCTTTCTCCACAACCTCTCCAGCATGTGTTGTTCCTTGAGTTTTTCATCTTGGGCATTCTGATGGGTGTAAGGTGATATCTCAGGGTCGTTTTGATTTTCATTTCCCTGATAGCTAATGAGGATGAGCATTTCTTTAAGTGTTTCTCTGCCATTTGATATTCCTCTGTCGAGAATTCTCTGTTTAGCTCTGTTCCCCATTTTTTAATTGGATTACTTGGTTTGCTGCTTTTCAGCTTCTTTAGTTCTTTGTATATACTGGATATGAGTCCTCTGTCAGATAAAGGGTTAGTGAAGATTCTTTCCCAATCTGTAGGCAGGCGTTTTGTTTTGATGACAGTGTCCTTTGTTTTACAGAAGCTTTTCAGTTTCATGAGGTCCCATTTATTGATTGTTGCTCTTAGAGCCTGTGCTGTTGGTGTTCTGTTCAGGAAGTTGTCTCCTGTGCCAATAAGTTCTAGGCTGTTCCCCACTTTTTCTTCTAAGAGATTTAGAATATATGGTTTTATGTTGAGGTCTTTGATCCACTTGGACTTTAGTTTTGTGCAGGGTGATAAATAGAGATCTATTTTCATTTTTCTGCATGTGGACAATCAGTTGGACCAGCACCATTTGTTGAAGATGCTGTCTTTTTTCCATTGAATGGTTTTGGATTCTTTGCCAAAAATCGAGTATGCATAGGTTTGTGGGTTTATTTCTGGGTCTTCTATGCGGTTCCATTGATCCTCCTTTCTGTTTTTGTGCCAATACCATGCAGTTTTTATTACTATTGCTCTGTAGTACAACTGGAGATCGGGGATAGAGATACCTCCAGATGATCTGTTGTTGTACAGGATTGTTTTGGAGATTCTGGGTTTTTTGTTTCTCCATATGAAGCTGACCATCTTTTTTTTTAAGGTCTGTAAAGAATTGAGTTGGTATTTTGATGGGAATTGCATTGAATCTGTAGATTACTTTTGGCAGGATGGCCAAGGGGATACAAATCGGAAAGGAAGAGGTCAAAGTGTCACTATTCGCAGATGATATGATAGTATATATGAGCGACCCCAAAAATTCAACCAGAGAACTCCTCCAGCTGATAAACACCTTCAGCAAAGTGGCAGGATACAAAATCAACTCAAAAAAAATCAGAAGCCCTCCTGTACACCAAAGACAAAAAGGCTGAAGAAGAAATTAGGGAAACAACACCCTTCACAATAGCCACTAATAACATAAAGTACCTTGGGTGACACTAACCAAGCAAGTGAAAGACCTGTTTCAGAAAAACTTCAAGTCTCTGAAGAAAGAAATTGAAGAAGATCTCAGAAGATGGAAAGATCTCCCATGCTCATGGATTGGTAGGATTAACATTGTAAATATAACTATCTAGGTCTTTTCTATAATGCCAAACCTACATCCCTCAGTCTCACCTTTATAAAAAGCATAAGATCACTGCTATACAGCCCTCTCAATCATCACCTAGATATCTCTTTAGTTTAATACTTTTAAGTCCATCCAACAAAAGGTTTTGTCATGAAGGAGAGTCAATATCCTGGCTTACTATCCACCTAACAACCTGAAAAACAGAGTTGATTTCATACTTACATTCTTTTACTTTTCTTTACACCCACTATGAAGTGGTAACGCAAGCTAAGATTATTCTCTGTTTATGTGTCTTTTGATATCTTTGGGATATCAAAGGATATCTTTGGGATATCTATCTTTGATAGATATTGTATCAGGATATTGGCCAAAGATTATATATATATATATCCCCCCTTTGGACAAGTCCAATAGACTACAACTGCTCTGTTTGCTCCATTGTAATCTGTTCTCCACCCCATACTCAAGAGGATTGTAGAACATATCAAGGAATGCATTGCTTAAATTTGGCAATGGCTTCACTTGATATTGAGAATAAAATCTAGTTCTTTACCCCATCTGACCTTGACTTATTCTTCTGCTCGTCTTTCCTAACTCCATGCTTAAGCCAGAAACTTTATTCATAGCTTTAGTTTTTGTAACTGTCTTCTTTGGTGAGGAAAGATTTTAATAACTCCTTCCTCTCTCTGAAATATACTTTCCTGATATTCAGTGACTAATCTCTCTCTTAAATATAGTATCTCTTAAATATAGTCTGAATAGAAATGTCTACTGTACCTACACAATCCGTAATTGATGCAAAAGTCTTACAACATTAAGAATGTGATTATAGAAACAACAAAAACACACATTATGTGGACACTTTTTTTTTAGCAACATAGGATTAAATGCTGCAAGCCAAAGCCATAGAGCCAGTATTCTAATAAGACCCTCAAGTTACTTGTGGGTACATAACTCTCAATAACCTGGGTTATTTATCTTTTTTTTTTACTGCTTACATTTCCAGATTTTGTATTCCTGTCAGTCAACATTTGCCTTGTACAATCCATCCCTCCAAACTAAGGTTAAGTCCCATGAAAGTGTGGTCCAGTATGCTCTGTTCAAATATATCATTTCTAGAAGAAAGATATTAGTTCCATTTACATTGTGTTTATTAGTTCTTATATCAAACACACATTTTGGGGGCAGCTATGTGTATGACACAGAGAGAGAAAAGATTATCTCATTTTTCTTGAAAAGATAATTTTAACACTTCTTAGTTCTTATTTATATTTAGTACTCTGAATTCTTTGTATATTCTAGATGCTAACCCCCCTGACAGATATGTAACTGCTAAAGATTACCTCCCATTCTATAGGCTGTTTCTTTATTTAGCAGATATTTTGCTGTTAAAAACTTTTTAATTTCCTGAAGTTTCATTGATTCATTATTGGTCTTCTTTTCAGAGGGATCAGAGTCATATTTAGGCTGTTCATTCTTACTGACGTTGCCTTGATCCAGAGTCCTTGAATGGTTTTCCCTTGTGCCGTGGATTGAATTCACTGTCCCACACACGTTAATTTTGCCCAGTACCACCATGTTATGACCTGTTGTTATTATTTCTTCCAAGATGAAGAGTGCATGCTTCAGCGCATTCCAAAGCCTTTACAAGAAGGTTTCATTCATTCCATATTTGCATTTCTGTACTTCTAGGTGTCTCATCTCTTCTCATTTGGAATAAGTTTATAAAATCCCTTTTGACTGGTCTGCTATATATGGTTAAGAAATGGAAAACCCAAAAGTTAGTCTCTCTCTCTCTCTCTCTCTCTCTCTCTCTCTCACTGTCTGTCTCTCTCTCTCTTTCTTTTTCTCTCATACACACAACCCCCCCCACACAGGAGAGGCAATGTATATGCTATAAGAAACAGAAAAATAACGTTCATCTCAGTTGAATGCTTTCAAAAGTACTTGTTATGTTCCTGAACACGTTTCACTTTTTCTAGACCCTGGAAAAGCAAAGGCATCAGTGGAAACAATGAAACAATGAATAGCAAATTTGGTGTTTTCCAACCGAAGTTCCTGCAGGTTATTTCAAAAGTGGCAGAACATGTAAGATGCTCTAAATTTTATTCAAGCAAAAAATCTTCTATCCCAGCTTTTTTATAAGCCCAGACTCACACTTGGTGGTACACACCAAAGCCCTCAGGAACTCTGGTTTCAAATCAGTGTCAGAGCATTTATATTCTGAAAAAAAAATCCCTAGAAAATGCCAGCTCTACCCAGTCTAGGATTGTTTCCCCGTGTCCCGCAGTTACAGTTGTCAACATCAGTAATGTACATGACGTTTGAACTTCTTCCAAGTGGCTAAACCACACGCTCAGGCTCCTGAAAAATTTCAGTGTCTGCCCACCTGCTGTTCAAGTGTGGAGAAGAGATGAAAGACATTTTCCTCCATGAAATTAAAAAGGACCTAAAAACAAATGATTCTGACTGAATGCCTCTGTCTGTGTCTAGTCATTTGCCCCAGCTCAACAGTCTCTTCTACAGTACTTAATTCCTTACATCCCTTCTTTAATACAATCATATGCAAAGCAATTTTGATAGGACCCATTAATACTATATAAAACCTGAATTGGGGTTTTATATGTAAGACATTTTTTGATGATGATGATGAAGATAATTTTAACTTCCATTATGCGAAAAATGAGGCCATCTCTGTCAAAGAGGTAGATATAAACAAATGGAATTGTTTTGCTTGTTAGAGAATTGAAGAGTTTTGTGGTGTAATACAATTTGGTAAAAGCCTTTGAAGCACTCTAAACTAAAAACATAGTCATTCATTCATTCACTAGATTTCTGTTTATGCATTCACAGACTTTCTGTATTGTACCTCTGGAGATACTCTGCAAGAACAACAAAGGGAATTTAAAAGATGCATCTGCCCTAGTTCCTGTTCTCAAAAGAAGTTATTATTTTAGATTAGGCATATGAATAGAATAGATAAAATAGGAATGCAATGACTAATAATGCAAGATGCAGGCATACAAGATAGCATATGGTAACATTAAGTAAAAAAATAGAAATACAGTCAGGAGATATTTATATAGTCAGAATGATCAGGGAGATAAGAGAGCTTGGCTGGGCATTTTATAAATAGGGAATATTTAAATGAGCAGCAGAGAAAAGACATTTTCCGTATGGGATTACATGAGAATATTCAGGGAGGTGGTAACACAATCAGTACATGGGAAGTGAAGGAAATTGGCATAATCATGGAATGTCTGCATCAGTTAATTAATATATTATTCACATAGATCTTTTTTTAAATATATTTTAAGGCACTTAGAATCAACTGGAAATGTTTGTTGTGTGTTATTCATTTTTTTTCTAGTTCAAAGAGTGGTCACATAGGAGAAGAGAATGTCAATAGCAGAATAGAAGTGATATGGTAGGGGAAATGAGGGGTCTTCTGGGAATGGAAGGTCAATACAAAAAGAGCGAAGATAACAAAGTAGTAATATTCTATGTAAAGGCCAAGAGAAATCATACTATTATCTATTTATGCAAATACACCTACAATAAATATAATTCTGTACATAATATACATGTGTAGTTACAAAGAACATTTCTCATCTGAGCTGACAGTTCTCCCTTCAACAGACAAAGACCAACTAACAAAAAACCAACATGAGGCATGAGAAGCTCTATTTTGAGTTGTTGGTCAGGGATGTACAAGAAACTTCCCCCCCCCTCAGGAAAAAAAAAAAAACATTACACCCTATTGCTATTGCCCCTGGTTATCTTCCAGAGGGGGACCACAAGTCTCTATCGATAAACACAATGCATGTCACAAACAGGACCCAGAGGCTTCTCATCTAGAGCTGATATGAAAGGTCCCCTACTAGCTTTTAAGGTACCAGAAGGCACCATGCAAGCTTCTAAAGGAGGAAGGCTAACAACAGTGCTACCCATCTATGATAACCATGAACAGCATCAATTATCAGCATGAAAAAATAATTCTAAAAGTGCAGTAGTAGCATGTATGCCTTGCCAGTAACCAATAGCTTTCTACTTAGACCAAAGACACACTGTACAGAAGGACTATCACACTTGGTATTGGAAACCTAGCTAACTGATTTATGCTAGGGAAGTGATGGTTATCGGAAGAGAACCTACGAACACTATGTTTCTAAACCAGTATAATTCCTAACAACAATATAAATATTTGGCCTTATAACCACATATAAAGTTAGTCTTCACTCCTTATCAAAGAAACTTAACTTTGCAACACACAGAGATAACTACAGCAAACCTCAAACAATTACATGTAAAGTCAAGTCCCATTGGATACATCTACAATGCATTATTACACTTAAGATTCTGGGAATATTGAAGAAAAGGAGATAGAAAAAAATGTGAGAGCTAGAAGACCCGGTAGTTTGCTAATAGACCATGTCTCGTAGTAATGTCAAAGCTATACCTATAAATCCTCACCGACATGACTGCCTAAACATGAGCTGAACATAGATTACAAAAATAGACATGCTAAAGTAGATGGTAAAACATCTACAGGGTCTCAAACCACCACAAATAATTTTGGGTATCTGAGGATATTTCAGAGCAGGAGAGGAGATTTTCTCCAGGAAAGAACACGCCTATTTATAGTCCAGTGATCAATAACTAGCTCTATAAACATACATAAAGTTAATGTAAGAGAGACCTTGCAGGTTATATTTATGAATATATATATATATATATATGAATGTAATAACAATGAGAAAAGAGGAATGAATTTGAAGGAGAGTGGGGAGTATGGAATGTTTGGAGATAGGAAAGAAAAGAGTGTTTTTTATTATAATCTCAAAGAAAACACTAAAATGAAGAAACATCATGAATAAATAAAAACTCAGCCCTTAAAAGTGATGATGATGATGATGACTAGGAGGAGGAGGAATGGTGGTGGTGGTGGTGGTGGTGTGTTCATAACCATGAACATGCATGTGAGTGAAGTTCCTCCAGAAGCCAGGAGAGGACATCAGGATCCCCTGGAGCTAGGGATTGTGAAGCTGTCTAAAGTGAATGTTGGGCGCTGACATGGAGTTTTCAGTACAGTATGCATGCTTAAATGATTAGGTATCTCTCCAACACCTTACTTTCTTTATCTCACTTAATATCTAAAATACTTTTTCTATCTCTTTAAAGATGAGTGAATCAAAAATCAGATGAGAGACTACATTGCTGTATATAAAACATCTTAAAATTTATCCTAAATCAGGTAACTGAAAACAAAACAACCTGAGTTTACTATATGTTCATCAAACTTGAAGTAGTATCTGATTTATCTGTGTCTCCCACCTTCTCTTCCTCTTACACAGCTCTGATAATTTCTGAGAAAAATTAATCCAGTATTTGGTGGTTTCAGACCAGTATAATCAATCATTTGATGAACCAGATAATTGCTTTTGCTTTCTCATTTACTTTAATTATGGGCAACATTGGGTAACACTAGTTCATATTTGTCAAATGTAAAATTCAAAAAAATAATAACTCTTTAAGCCTACCTTAATTTTATTTGTAAGCCTAATTTTAACTCCATAGTCCTTGCAGGTATAGAGTTAAAATAGACTTATCTTAGAGTTCTACATTTAGCAAGTTTAGCTATAGTGATTTTCCTTAAGTAAATTGTGACTTTTTTTTTAAGGAATGCTTTTAAAACATTGACATTTTTTTCCAAAGCAGAACAAAATGCTTTTCTTAATATCATGTTGTCTATTGTTTGGCAAAATAAAATAATATAAACAGAATAAAATAATCTCAAATTGTTAAGAGATCTTTTGACTAGTTATTGACGTATAGCATCTTCTTAGCCACAGAAAAAAATGGTATTTATGGTATTGGGCCAGAAAGAACTTTCTAAGGATTTATTTACATGTGTGTAGGTGTTCTGTGTGTGAATTTTTTGTACTGTCTACATGCATTGCAGGTGGATACCAAAGAAGAAGTCTTTCTAAGTGAGAATTGATCATCTTATCCTGAGACCTCTATTCTTGTTCAGCTTCTTTAGGTGTACAGATTTTAGTATGTTAATTCTATCTTATAGGTCTAGTATCCATTTATAAATGAATATATACTGTGTGTGTCTTTCTGCTTCTGGGATACCTCACTCAGGAAGATCTTTTCTAGATCGCACCATTTGCCTGCAAATTTCATGATTTCCTTGTTTTTAATTGCTGAGTAGAATTCCATTGTGTAAATGTACCACAGTTGTTGTATCCATTCCTCCACTGAGGGATATCTGGGTTGTTTCCAGGTTCTGGCTATTACAAATAAAGCTGCTAAAACCATGGTTGAACAAATGTTCTTGTTGTGTATTTGAGCATGTTTTGGATATATGCCTAGAAGTGGTATAGCTGGATCCTGAGGAAGCACTATTCCTAATTGTCTGAGAAAGCACCAGATTGATTTAGAAAGACAAATGGGATGGACATTGGAAGTAGGAGAAAACAAGAAACAGGACAGGAGCCTACCATAGAGGGCATCTGAAAGACTACCCAACAGTGTATCAAAGCAGATGCTGAGAATTATAACCAAACTTTGGGCAGAGTACAGGAATTCTTATGAAAGAAGGGAGAGATAAGAAGACCTAGGGGACAGGAGCTCCACAAGGCACAAGGAGAACAACAGAGCCAAAAAATCTGGGGCCAGGTGTCTTTTCTGAGACTGATACTCCAACCAAGGACCATGCATGGATATAATCTAGAACCCCTACTCACACATAGCCAATGGCAGCTCAGTTTCCAAGTGTGTTTCCTTAGTAAAGGGAACAGGGACTGTCTCTGACATGAACTCAGTGACTGGTTCTTTGACTACCTCCCCCGAGGGAGGAGCAGCCTACCTAGGCCACAGAGGAGGACATTCCAACCAGTCCTGATAAGCTAGATTGGAGAGAAGGGGAGGTAGACATTCCCTATTGGTGGACTTGGAGAGGGGCATGGGAAGAGATGAAAGAAGGAGGGTGGGATAGGGAGGGAATGAGGAAGGGGGCTACAGCTGGGATGCAAAGGGAATAAAATGCAATTAATGTAAAAAAATAAAAAATTAATTAAAACAAAGAAGTCAGATATCCTTGAAATAGAGTTACAGATGTTTGTGAGGGACCATGTTGAGGCTGAGAACTGAAACTGGGACCTTTGTAAGAGTAGTAAATCCTCAAAATATCTGAATCATTTCTCTTACAGTGACAAAGTAAATACTTAACTTGTGTAAAATGGCTACAATATAGAGGTTATACAAATCAGGCTTACTGTAGACACCAAAATGGACAACAGAGAATGTAATAAAAGTAAGTTAGTGTAGGCTGCAGAAAAACAAAGGAAATATGAAATCGTTGAAAACGTGAGTTTTATGGTGGAATAATAAAGGCAGATGCACAGGAGCTTTGTTGAAACTATAATCTAGTAAAAAGTAGACAAACTTTATAGCTAATCACACTAAGTTAAATTTATTCACTCTAATGTATTTTAATTGTATCCTAGACTTGAAAAAATACATATATAAGTGCACATATTCACATGACTTGTAAATCTGGCAGAATCTAATTAATTATTGAGATTTTGCTTTTTATTTCACCTCCACAAGAGAAATTAAATAATGTGTATTAGTTGTAACAAGGATGTTATTGCTTTCAGAACACTAAGATCTACTGAAACAATAAGGTGTTACCCACATCAGCCTATGACATGTGTATTATTGTGTGTGGAAACTGAACAGTTGCCCTGTCTTCCATCTTCAAGTCTTGGTTGCTTGGACCCCAGAGACTGGATATCTAGCTTTGCTCTTCACTTCTACTTTATATGATGATAAATGAGTAAAGATTAAGGTTTGTGTTAGTCTTGCATGATCAATTTTCTAAAACTGCTTAGAACAACATCCTGTCATTCCCATTTTGACCAAAACAGTGAATAGAAAAGAAATCAAGCCCATCACCAACTTCTTTGCTGCTTTGCTGTGCTGATCAATATTCTCAACCTATGAGACAACATTACTCCCTTTCCTTTCTGTTCTTTTGTTATGTCTCCGCTAAGGTGAGGAAAGGAAAACAAAATGCATGATTATTATATGTGCATTAGGCTTTGAATCTCTTTACATTCTTTGTCTTCCTTTGATGTGTCAAGTACATAATTTCATGCTGCAGCCTAAAGATGTTCAACAGATTGTGAGTCTTCTTAAGCTCTTTTTATAGTTCATTTAAGAAAGCTACCTGAACAACCTGTTCGAAAAAAAAGTCTTCATGTCACGGAAGAAAGATATTGAAGAAGATATGCGATGGAAAGATCTCCTGTGCTGATGGATCAGTAGGATTAATATAGTGAAAATGACCATTCTGCCAGATTCAAAGCAATTTCCATCAAAACAACAACATAAGTCTTTACCCACCTCGAAAGAACAATTTTCAACTTTATATAGAAAAACAACAACAACAAAAATTGCCAAAATGATCCTGTATAACAACAAATCATCTGGAGGTAACTCCATCCCTGATCTCAAGCTGTATTACAAAGCAATAATAATAAAAACTGCATGGTACTGGCATAGAAACAGAATGGTGGATCCACAGAATTGAATAGAAAACTCAGCAATAAATCCACACACCTACAGATACTTGATTTTTGACAAAGAAGCCAAAGCCATACAATGGAAAAAAGACAACATCTTCAACAAATGGTGCTGGTCTAACCGGATGTCTACATGTAGAAAAATGCAAATAGATCCATATTTATCACCCTGCACAAAATTAAAGTCCAAGTGGCTCAAAAACCTTAACATAAAACTAGACGCATTAAATGGGTTAGAAGAAAATGTGGGGAAGAGCCTAGAACTCATTTGCAGAGGAAAAAAACAAAACAAAACAAACAAACAAAAAAAAAAAAACAAAAAAACTTCATGAACAGAACACCAACACCACAGGTTCTAAGATCAACAATCAATAAATGGGACTTCATGAGACAGAAAAAGATTCTGTAAAGCAAAAGAAACTGTTGTCAGAACAAAATGACAGCATACAAATTGGGAAAGGATCTTCACCAACCTCATATATAACAGAGGGCTAATATCCGTATTATATAAAGAACTAAAGAAGTTACAAAGCAATAAATCAGCTAACCCAATTAAAAAATGGGGTACAGAGCTAAAAAGAGAATTTTCAATAGAGGTATACAGAATGGCAGAGAAACACTTAAAGAAATGTTCAATGTTCTTAATCATCAGGGAAATGCAAACAAAATGACCCCGAGATTTCACCTTACACCATCAGAAGAGCCAAGATCAAAAACTCAAGTGACAACACATGGTGGAGAGGTTGTAGAGAAAGGGAAACCCTCCTCCATTGCCAGTGGGAATGTAAACTTGTACAACTACTTTGGAAATCAATCTGTCCCTTTCTCAGACAATTAGAAATAGCGCTTCCTCAAGATCCAGCTATACCACTCCTAGGAATATATCAAAAAGATGCTCAAGTAAACAAGGACATTTGCTCAACCATGTTTGTAGCAGCTTTATTCATAATAGCCAGAACCTGGGAACAACCAAGATATCCATCAACTGAGGAATGAATACAGAAATTGCTGTACATTTACACAATGGTATACTACTCAGCATTTAAAAACAAGGAAATCATGAAATTTGCAGGCAAATGGTAGCATCTTGAAAAGATCATCCTGAGTAAGGTATCACAGAAGCAGAAAGACACATATGGTATATACTCACTTATAAGTGGATATTAGACATGTAATATAAAATAAACATACTAAAGTCTGTATGCCTGAAGAAGCTAAGAAAGAAGGAGGACCCTGGGTAAGATGATCAATTCTCACTCAGAAAGACAAACAGGATGGACATTGGAAGTAGGAGAAAACAGGGAACAGGACAGGAGCCTACCACAGAAGGCCTCTGAAAGACTCTACCCAACAGTGTATCAAAGCACATTCTGAGACTCATAACCAAACTTTGAGCAGAGTGCAGGAAATCTTATGAAAGAATGGGGAGATAGGAAGACCTAGAGGGGACAGAAGCTCCACAAGGAGATCAACAGAACCAAGACATCAGGGCCCAGGTGTCTTTTCTGAGACTGATACTCTAACCAAGGACCATTCATGGATATAACTTAGAACCCCTGCTCAGATGCAGCCCATGGCAGCTCAGAATCCTAGTGGGTTCCCTAGGAAGGGAATTGTCTCTGACATGAACTCAGTGGCTGGCTCTTTGAGGGACTCACCCTGAGGCAGGGAGCAGCCTTGCCAGGCCACAGAGGAAGACAATGCAGCCAGTCCTGATGACACCTAATAGGCTAGGGTCAGATGGAATGGGAGGAGGACCTCTGCTATCAGGGGACTTCCAGAGGGTCATGGATGAGATGAGGGAGAATGGGATTGAGAGGGAATGAAGGAGGGGGCTATAGCTGGGATACAAAATGAATAAACTGTAATTAATATAAAGAATTGTTAAAAATCAAAGAAGATGAAATTAAAAAGTACTAGAACAACATTTTGCATTTATAGACATCAGTAGAGGCTATTCAATTTGTCTCTTTACCCATCTTCTCTGATAATGTCTCTCATGTGTGTTGAGACTGCTTGCAAATCTGCTTTGACCTGTATTTCAGACTGCTCTAATTAATCTCTCCATTTCACACAGCTGCCTTTCTCTTCATTTGTATTTCTCCATGTAAATGTCTATGGCTTTTTTGTTGATGCATATAACCATTTGTACATGCCTTCATTCTATTTAATAAAGCCTGGATGAAGTTAAAAAAAAAAAAGAAAAGAAAAAAGAAAGCTACCTGAAACAGCTATCAGTCATTATCAAACAATTTATGTACATTTCTCTATTCTCTAATGACATCTCTAATCTTTAAAGGTAAGAGGAATATGTCCTTTTCATCTTTACATAGACACTACCAAAAAAACATTATAAAGTTCAGTAAATGATTAATTAATTATATGATTGTTTGACAGAGAGGCATAGGTAGTCCCTGCTTTGTGGACTTTCTGTTATTTGTAATGGATGCAAATTAAGATACTCGAAACTTTCCTGATCAACAAAAGGCTCAGAGATTTGCTATGCAAATTTTTGACTTTCTTAAACTCAAGCCCAACACATCATGTTTTATTCCTAGAGCAGTCATACTAATATGGTGCCAGTACACTGAAACACATATATTCCAGTACACCTCTATGTGAATCTAGATGAAACACATGTATCATTTGTACACTGAGATATATTCTTCAATCTATTAGAGTTCATATGGCTTTTTCTAAAATCACTCCTGGGAGTTAGGTCAAAGACAATGTTAGCTAGATCATAGTGATTTATTTGGCCAGTGTGGTCAACTTTTGTCTCCACACTCACTCAGGGCTTTATGTTCAGGTTCACTTACAGATGGAAGAACTCTCCTCAAGAATAGTTATGGCCAATCAGATTATGTCAGAGGCACATAATCTGATTGGCCTGCTCTTTGATCACCTCCCCCTGAGGGGGGAGCAGCCTTACCAGGCCACAGAAGATGACAATGCAGCCACTTCTGATGAGAGCTGATAGTCTAAGATCAGAAAGAAGGAGAGGAAGACCTCCCCTGTCAGTGGACTTGGTGAGGGGCATGCATGCAGAAAGGGGAGGAAGGGTGGGATCGGGAGGGGAGGAGGGAGGGGCTTATGGGGGGATACAAAATGAATAAAGTAATTAATAATAATAATAATAATTAAAAAAAGAATAGTTATGGACCAGCAAGGGCTGCTGACAGCCAGATGCATCCACAGCTGGGGACTGTTCAGTCTAACTTTAGGGTTTTTAGGGTTGTGATAACTCCCAGAAAATCAGTACTTTGAGCTTCAGGAGCATCCAAATCGGTCTTCCTGTCAAATGTGTTTGAGCTTGTTTCTTTGTTGGTTTTCTTTGCATTCTTTATGTTTTCTATTTGTTTTTCTTTCTCTGTTATTTTGGTGGAAAAGTAAATAGCAACTGTGCCTCTGTGTTTATGAGATAAATCAAACAAAATAAACCTCAAATATGATCCCGCTCCCTAACTATCATCCTCATACCCATATGCTAAGTAAAGATAAAACTGAACAAATTCCTGTTTCTCCTTGCTGATGGTGGGAAAGAGGATATAATCACAACAGACTCAATCACTCATTGAGCTGCTGGGCAGCAGCAGGGCCTGCAAGGGTTGGGGATCCTCAGTTGCTGAAAGCTGTGAGAGGATTGAATAGACATTTGTGTGAGTTGCTGGGTGCTGGGAGGCATCTGAATGCTTGGGATGTGATGTTCAACCCCATTGTGTTTATATGAATACACATTACCATTTCCAGCAAGGAAGCTGATAACAGCACCATGATGCTTTGCTATAAAATCCATTCAGCATTTTCCTGTGTGTTTTACTTCCTTTAAAATGGCTCAGGAACAGGCTTGAAAAGTGCCATTGGCTCTCTGTAACATCCCCTTTCCCCAAATAAGACCCCATTGAAATACACTGTAGGGGAGTTTCATTGCAAAACACTGGCATACAAAATAGGAAAAAAATGAGGGAATTTTCTTTTAACCTCAGTTGGTTCTGGGGTTTCATGTTTGAAAATGGGTGTGTTTCATTGTTTTTATTTGTTGTTTGTTTGTTTTTGTTCTTGATAGTTTAATTCTCCTAGTATGTCTATGTTAATGATTACAAAATTAGAAAGCACATTTAACTATGGAGAAAAAGAATTGTGTGAAGGCTCCTGATAAGTGTAATTAGATGTGGGTATAGGAATCAGGATTCTTGTACCTGCCTTTTTAAAAAGTTAAAGACTGATTAGTTTTTCTATGAAGAAAAACTATGGCATTGTACATGAACTGTATTTACATTTAAAAAGAAAACATGATGAAACATGGATGAGAAATGTGAAGGAGCTTTTAACAATAGATACATATCTGGGATTAGTTTAGTTACAAGAAGTGTGAGTTTATACAACAACAAAAATGTATATACAGTTGAGGCTTCATAGGCTTTTCTCATGGATTTAGGTATGTTTATTGATGTCTTTCTTTTCCTTCCTTCCTTCCTTCCTTTCTTCCTTCCTTCCTTCCTTCCTTCCTTCCTTCCTTCCTTTTTCTGAGATAGGGTTTTTCTGTAGCTATGGCTGTCCTGGACTCCCTGGAACTCACAGAGATCTGCCTGCCTCTGTTTCCCTAAGTGCTGGGATTACTGGCGTGGGCACCCACATCCAACTTGGTAACATTCTTGTGCAGCTCATGCTTGGGCATTGATGTTGGTGAGACTGTATGGGTGTAGCTTCTTTTGTTACTAGTAGATAAAATCTCATAAAAAGTCCCTGATTCTCTGCCTCTTATAATATTTCTGCCTCCTCTTCTACCATGTTCCTTGAGTTTTAGGTGTAGCAGTGCTCTGCCGATATATCTACTGGGACTTGATTCCACAAGTCTTTGATTGGTTGTGGGTTTCTGTAAAGGTCTCAATATGCTACAAAGAAAATGTTCCTTGATGAAGGGTGAAGACCACACTTATCTGTGGGTACGAAGACGGATGTTTATAAAATAATCTATAGGCAACTAAAGAAAACTGAGAATGGAAGAGATAGTCTTCTCCAAGGAAGGAAGACCAATTGGTTGTCTAGTGCCAAATAATCAGTCCTGAAAACATACATACAGGTAGCATTATATGTAATGAACAGATTATAAGTAGGAATATATATGCATATATGCATGCAAAAACTGTTAGTTAATAAAACAGGGACATGAATTTGGAGAAGACTGTGAAGGGGTACATGACAGAATTTGGAGGGAGGAAAAGTAAAGCAGAGATTTAGGATTATACTATAATCTCAAAAAAAAATAGAAGTATGAATGAAAATCTGATACACATAATTACAGAATCTGGTATTTATTCAACAAAGATCAACTTAGATATGATAAAGTTTTTAAACACACAGGTGTTTTGGAGGATGGAGGGTATGCGCACATATGTGTATGTGGACATATATCCACTCACATTTGCAGAGGCCAGTAGGGGTTCTGGTCATCCTTCTCTAACACTCTTCATCTTACTGCCTTGAGGCAAGGCCTCTCCCTGAGCCTGGAGATGGACTGGAGGCCAATAATCTTCCTGTTGCTGCCTGCTGTTCCTTAGTCCTAGGGCTACAGGTGTGCATGACTACACCTGGCTATATTTTATGTGAGCTGGGAATTTGAACTTCAGTTCTCATACTTGTGCAGCCAGAACTCTTACATACTGACAAATCTCCTTAACATTCTTGTAAAATTTTTGTTGTTTGTTTGTTTAAAGAGACAGCAAGAAACTTTAAAAGCCCAAGCTGTCTCTCAAGTTTTAGCAATGGCATGAATTAGTGTCTGATGGTCTAAGCAGTACAATGCAGGTCCTATTCCAAGATGCATGTTGATTCAATCAGAAGGTAAAAGTTCATCACTAGATATGAAAAATTTTAAAATAATAAGTTGATGGTTGCAATTCTGTATAATATGTGTTTTTGTATGCAATTTAGTTAAATCTCTCACACATATATGCAGGTGTATGATAATCACCTCCTATAGCCTGGATATTTTTTATTTTCCTAACTGCGCATGAGAAGCCATCCTAATACAACACCCTGTGTTTCTTCCACAGTCATCATTCACTTGTTTCTATGGTCTTCCTTTCTGCACTGTTTTCCATTTTGGGGTGATTAGTCTTTGATAAAATGTGAATTTAGTTGATATTCTGAACGTTTTTTGGTTTTGTTTTGTTTTTAAATAATTGATCACTGTTTGTCTTGGTTCTTATGTCCCACAAACTCCAAGACAAGGATGTCTGGACAGAATCCTGCTCAAAATACTTATGAATGACTACTAAGTTACTTCACATTACATGGTTTGTTAGTGATGAGGAAGTTCCTAAGGATGATAAGGAATAACATCAATAAATAAACCTATAAGGGAATTAACCAAAGAGATAGCAATTAGGAAAAACATATGATGGAATGAAGAATGTCTTACTCAAGGTTACACTGATAGAAATTCTTGCTATATAGTTATGCAACTGAAAAGTAAAGGCAGAAAGTTTTGAATTGGTTTGGGAAAATGTAGATGGTATAGAAGAATTCTGCTTAAAGATGAAGAAAAAATAACCACATAGAAACTTACCTGGATCCTGTATTACTAGAATAAACTAATAACCTTAAAAGTATGTCTTTATATTAGTTCATTGGCTAGCCAAATAGGAGTTTGTGTATAGTGCCTTGTCTCCTAATTCCATTTGACCTCAATGAGACTCCCCACCTTAAACTTGCCTTGTAAAATGACAAAAACTCATGCCAGCTTCCTGTCACTGTAACAGATTTACTGAGGTGATTAACTAACAAAGAAAGAAGATGTTTTTTGGCTTTTAGTTCTAAAGTTTTTAGTCCAGGATAACATTGTTGAACTGCTTAGGGCCTTCAATAAAAGCAGCATTTCCAGAGTATGTTATGTAACTGAACCATTCACTTCTCAACCAAGAAGCAGAAAGCAAGACAGAATGAACAGAAATCCTAACATTTTATTGAAGGGCAGCTATCCAGTGAACAAAGGAACATCTAGAAAGTCATAGCTCCCAAATACTGCACTGAGCAATGGTACCATTCTGAAGAAAATGGCTTTGGCCCATTGAATTTAAGAGATGTACAGCAGCCACTCTATGGAGCACTCCTTTTTTTGTTGTGACAGCACTCAGTGATGAGCACTCTCCCTACTCAATAAGCTGAGTCAAATTATATCACTCCCCTACTGATGCATCTTTGTACATGAATATATATTTCTTTTTTTAAACATAATTTATTTTATTTTATTAATTACACTTAATTCACTTTGTATCCCCCCATAATCCCCTTCCTCCTCCCCTCCTGGTTACAGCCTTCCTCTCCCTTCTTCACGCATGCCTCTCTCCAAGTCCACTGATAGGGGAGGTCCTCCTCTCCTTCCTTCTGATCTTAGTCTATCAGATCATATCAGGAGTGGCTGCATTGTCATTTTCTGTGGCCTGGTAAGGCTGCTCTCCCCTCAGGGAGAGGTGATCAAAGAGCAGGCCAATCAGATTATGTCAGAGGCAGTCAGTCCTTCTTCCCATTACTATGTAACCCACTTGGACCCTAAACTGCCATGGGCTACATCTGTACAGAGGTTCTAGGATATCTCCATGCCTGGTACCTGGTTGGAGTATGAGTCTCGGGAAGACTCCTGTGTTCAAATTTTCTGGTTCTGTTGCTCTCCTTGTGGAGTTCTTGTCCTCTCCAGATCTTACAATTTCCCACTTCTTACATAAGATTCTATGCACTCTGCCCAACAGTTGGCCATAAGTCTCAGCATCTGCTTTGATAGTCTGCAGGGCAAAGCCTTTCAGAGGTCCTCTGGGGCAGGCTCCTAGGTTGTTTCCTGTTTTCTTCTTCTTCTGATGTCCATCCTCTTTGCCTTTCCGGGTGGGGATTGAGCAATTTAGTCAGGGTCCTCTCTCTTGATTAGTTTCTTTAGATGTACAGATTTTAGTAGGTTTATCCTATGTTATATGTCTATATGAGTGAGTATATACCATATGTGTCTTTCTGCTTCTGGGACAGCTCACTCAGGATGATCCTTTCCAGGTCCCACCATTTACCTGCAAATTTCATGATTTCCTTATTTTTCATTGCAGAGTAATACTCCATTGTGTAGATGTACCACAATTTCTTCATTCATTCTTCAGTTGAGAGGCATCTGGGCTGTTTCCAGCTTCTAGCTATTACAAATAAAGCAATAACAAGAAACCCAGAATTTCTAAAACAATCATCTACAATAAAAGATCTTCTGGAGGTATCTCCATCCCTGATCTCAAGCTGTACTATAGAGCAACAGTAATAAAAACTGGATGGTACTGGCATAAAAACAGAATGGCGGATCAATAGAACCGAACAGAAGACCCAGAAATAAACCCATACACTTATGGACACCTGATCTTTGACAAAGATGCCAAAACCATACAATGGAAAAAAGATAGCATCTTCAACAAATGGTGCTGGTCTAACTGGATGTCTACATGTAGAAAAATGAAAATAGATCCATACTTATCACCCTGCACAAAAGTAAAGTCCAAGTGGATCAAAGACCTCAACATAAAACCAGACACATTAAATCGGCTAGAAAAAAAAGTGGGGAATACCCTAGAACTCATTGGTACAGGAGAAAACTTCCTGAACAGAACACCAACAGCACAGGCTCTAAGAGCAATAATCAATAAATGGGACCTCATCAAACTGAAAAGCTTCTATAAAGCAAAGGACACAGTCATCAAAACAAAACAACTGCCTACAGATTGGAAAAGAATCATCACCAACCCTTTATCTGACAGAGGGCTAATAACCAGTATATACAAAGAACTAAAGAAGCTGAAAAGCAGAACCAAGTAATCCAATTAAAAAATGGGATTCAGAGCTAAACAGAGAACTCTCTGTAGGGGAATATCGAATGGCAGAGAAGCACTTAAAGAAATGCTCAGCATCATTAGCCAATAGGGAAATGCAAATCAAAATGACCCTGAGATTTTACCTTACACCCATCAGAATGGCCAAGATGAAAAACTCAAGGGACAACACATGCTGGAGAGGTTGTGGAGAAAGGGGAACCCTTCTCCACTGCTGGTGGGAATGTAAACCACTCTGGAAAGCAATTTGGCGCTTTCTCAGACAACTAGGAATAGCCCTTCCTCAAGATCCAGCCATACCACTCCTAGGCATATATCCAAAAGAGGCTCAAGTACACAATAAGGACATTTGCTCAACCATGTTTTAGCAGCTTTATTTGTATATATTTCTTATAAAAGAAAGAGTTGAGGTTTTATTTCTCAGTGGTATTCCTATGTAAGCAAGGACAATCAAACTTTAAAATACAAAATAGTAGAAGGATCTTGGCTCTCTCAAAATTATTACCTTTTCTGAAAATAGTTTCTTCTCAGCTGATCCACAAGCTCTAGAACTTGGTCTTGAAATCAGATGAATTATTTAGTAAAGTTCTGGTTCACTTGCATCCCCTTACCATATAACATAGAGAGTTTAAAGCACAAAAGAGTTCTTAGCATACTATGAACTCATACTATTAACATGGGTCTTCTTTCTCCTACAATGAAGATATCATCTCCTGTACCAGATAACCAAAAGAAATGGTGGTCAATGCCAAAACCAGGAACCCGAAAAGGAAGATGGTAGAAGACAACAAATAAAGAGGCTTGCTGTGGGCTGAAGAGCTTTGCTACAGAAGGCAACAAACATCACTGTAAAGTGAATGTCTTTAGGAAGGATATTGAGAGCTGAGAAGCATCCTGAGAGTTCAGTTCTTAGATGGTAAACTAAAGCATCCAGATTCTTATCTCTGAGCACACTTACTATTAGGGATTTGCTAATCTCTCTCCTACACCAGCAGTGGCATGCACATTCAATCTCAAGGCTGCTATACCTGCCTCAAATGGATTATACACCAGGGGATGTTGAAAGATGTCTTCGTTTTTTCTGCTACAAGCACTCTAGAGACATTGGAAAGAGCCCCGCATAGGCATTGTGGTTAGGAAGAATCAGAAATGCACTCATTTCTCAAGGCAGTAAATCCTGCTACTTCTTTTTCCTATGCCCAATCGTTGCTCTGACTATAGCTCTGAGAAAGGGCCTGCCTTTGCCCTGATCCTCACCATATCACTGGGACACATTCACTACTGACTGCTAGGCTCAGGACCCTAGGACTCATCAAAGCAGTAGCATCATGCTCTGCTTTGCATGAATTTATGATAGGACATATATATGCCCAGAGCAAAAGTTGTGAATAAGCAAAAATGTAAACACTTGGGAAAAAGTATCTCTTCCTGCCCTGACCCTTGGTCGTGGTTCTGCTCTCCCAAGGCAAAATTCAGAGGCCAATATTATTTAGAAATTGTCATGATCTTCATATGTTTTTACATGTCAGCTTTCTGAATGTCTGCACTTATCTGTACATGTGTATATATGCATAAATCTTTTGAGAGCTGGTCACTAGCATAGTATTTATATCTGAGATATATATTGGATTCTGGAAGGAAACACTACATGTTACTTATGTTACTTTATGCTCTTTATTGTGGGTTTTTTTAATGGTAAAAGTAGCCATTGAAGGATCATTTTCTCTGCTGACTATTAAACTACTCCACTATTGGAAATAGCTCCAAACATCATCTATCAGACAAATGTGCCACATGTGTTTTAGCAGTTGTGCATTGCTCTTCGCAAATTCAAAAAATACTATGCATGGAATTATGTTGTTCTTGCCTATGAGTCTACTTATCAGCAGAATAAATACCTTGAGGAATAATTTCTAACCTGAAAGGTGAATGTTATTTTGTATATGAGACCTGTTGCCATTTTTTACTTATAAGAACTGTATAGATTTAAAATAATTATGTGTCTTTTATTCGCATACAGAATGATGCATCGATGCTTCAGTGTTAGTGTCTGAACATACCAGTAATATAACCAATAAGTTTTTTTCATTTATTACAATTTATTCAGTTTTTATCCCTGCTGTGGACTCCTTCCTCATCTCCTACCAATCCTACCCTTTCTCCCTCTTAACCCCCTATGCCCCTCCCTTAGTCCACAGAGGAAGACAATGCAAACAGTCCTGAAAAGAACTTAAAGGCTAGGTTTGAATAGAATGGGAGGAGAACCTCCCCTATCATACCGATAATGTAATTGATAAGTTTTGCATATGGAAATTGTACTATTTGACCTGAATGAACAAACTTTTCTGGAAAAAGAATTCCATGCATAGAAACACCCATTATACAGAAAAAGATTTTGGAATTCATCAAGATCATGGTTAGTTCTTTCTAACCAACATCTCTCAACATCAGCTGAACTCAGTGATGTGACTGGCTTCTGTTATTACCCAGAACTTCATTGTGCATAAAAGAACTCATTGTGGTTGCCCACACTTTTCTTCAGCTTTCAAAGTAAAGAAGAAGAAGACACATCTGTCTTATCTCCCTATGAGCCAATGATATTTGATTTGGAGGATTTTGATGGGGACAAAACTAAATTGTTTTATTTGCCAATATAATAAAGAGGGTCTACGTAACTGAGATACTACACAAAGTGTAGTGCTTTGGGCTCCCTTGGATAGGGATTCACATGTGGATCTCTCCAGAGAAGGAAACAAGATTTGATTTTGATTATTTTCTAAATTAAATTAAATTAAATTAATTGGTCATATATATTCTAAAGGATACTTAGTCCAATCTCTGATGGGATGGTAGATAACTTTAAAGCAAGAGGCTTTTGTTTACTTTGGCACTTCCTCTGATGAAACTTAGGGGAGGGAAAGAACTGATGAATTTGTTAATGAGCAATATTGTTAAAAACCCATTTTAAGACCATGGAGTGTTCATAGCAGGAAGTTGAGTATAATGTTCACTAAGAAGATAAACCAATCAGTCCTTATTGTTGGTGTCCATTTGAATATTTCATCATCAATCTTCTATGCACCCTGCAATTTAAATAATAAGTTAGTGAAGACAAATTGGTTATTTTAAGCGTAAATCAACTGAAGTAATATCAACAGAAATTTTTTGTTTGTTTTTTTTTTTTTTTTGGAACATTTCCTATTTATTACTTATTTATTTTACCAAGTTTGTTACTTCTGGGCTGTTGAGATCTAGGTATTTTTACTCCAAACTATGTGTTAGATTTTTCACATAACACTTAGAAAAAAAAAAAACAAAAAACAAAAAACACAGTCTCTTTTGTAAGCAACCAGTGTGCTGCAAAAAGAAAGAGGGCCCTAGATAAAGAAAACAAGGAATGCCCAAAAGGAATCCCACATGTCGAAAGCAAGCAAGTGTCATTTCTAGAAGACAGTAAGTGTTGAAATGTATCGCCAAACTGTACTAAACCATTATGTTTTATATTTCCTACAGTTTCTCCTGTATTCACCTCTCTTGGAGCTCGTAGGCCAGCTACCTCTTCTGTCTCTGCCTGAGCCGGTCTCCTTTGTAGTGCCCAGTCAGGTTTGTGCAAATGGCTGTGAATTCTCTATCAACTGGAGCCTGGTTCAGCTTCCTCAAGTTTGACTTTTAGAATGTCAAAATGCTGGCTCCTACTTTGTATTGAGAAAAATCTAAGCGCCTAAGCAGAGTACCCACTGCAACCTGAACCAAATTTCTTGGTGCTCTGTTTCTTCCCCGTCTGAGAAATCTAAATATGTTCTCATGAACCTTTTGCTTCCTGTGATGCCATTTCCTGAATAACACGCGTTTCCTTACTGCTCAGAAGCCAGAATCAGGCACCTCCCCACACCTTAAACTCAGCTTGTACCTCTCACCTCTACATTTCAATTTATAGAACTTTCCTCAATTCTGTCTTCATTATAACCCTTTGCACACATTTTCTTTGAATGTAACCATTTGCTGTCATTCTTCATTTCTGCATGATATTAAATTCCACTGACAGCGGAGGATGGGATTTTTCATTCCCACAAACTAGATTTTATTTGCCTTGGGATATAATTGGCAGAAAGGCTTAGAGGAAATTTTAGATCCAACTGCCTGAGTTTCTTTTTCAACTGTGCATTCTATTCTTTGTGTTTAACAAGTTCCCTGCCTCCAGCTTGGATTCCTTAATTCCATTCATTAATATATTTATTCATTTATTCAACAAGTAAGTGGATGAGTAATTTACTCCAAAACTACACGTGAAAAACACATTTATTGCCACTACTATGTGCTGGGAATTCAAGGGTGATCAGAGTTTCCAGGCATCTGATTTGGACATTCACACAGGGCTCCGAGCTGACAAAAATTCTCCTTAATATTGTGTGTTCATTATCTACGAAATTCTAATAATTCTTGGGACAGAAGTCCATTTCTTACTAGACTAAAAAAGAAATATGTTATTGATAAAGATGGTGAGATGAATACAGTCCCTGCTTTTAGGAAAATACTTAATGGATAAAAAAGAAAAAAAAATGTCAATGAAAGGCACTAGAAAAACAGTGACAATATTGAGTGTGCTAGGCAGACTAACACGTTAAGGTAACACGTGGAGTGGATATCTAAGTGATGAAATTTATCATGTAAACCACTTGAGACTAGGCCGAGAGTAGATGACCACAGGAACAAAGATGCTAGGTCAAAGGTGAAACCGGAAGGCTCATGAAAAACTGTTCTAAGAAATATTACAGCAAAACAGAGTATGGACAAACGTAAATCTCAGTGACAAACTGAGCCGGTAAAGCTAGTTAAGACACAAGCCTGAGGGCCTCAACTGGATTTCTAACCTCCGTGGTGGAAGAGGAGAACTAACTCCTGCAGGTTGTCTTCTGACATTTACACATGTACCATGGCATGCATCCTCCATTCCCATAGAAATAAAAAATAAGTGCAATAAAGACTGGCCTGGGCCGGCATATCAAAGGTAGAGTCCAGTGTTTGCTTTCTGTTCCGAGTGAAGTAGGAAGCCATTATGTAGTTTATAGTGAGAACATTAAATTTGATTTACATTTTACAATCTCACTCTTTTCAATTACAGTGAGAAAGCCGTGAAAGCAGGAACAGATGTAAGAAGGTGATTGTGCATGAAGGGACGTGTTCTGGTGGCTCCCTGAATCTGGACGATGCACAGGAGCCTGGCAGAAAGAGAAGGAAATGTGTTACATGTGGGAGATACCGACTGAAGATGCACAACAAAGAAAAAGAGGAGCCATGGGATAATGCCTGTATTTCCTTTTCTTTTTCTTTTTTTTAAATTTTTATTATTAGTTACATTTTATTAACTCTGTATCCCAGCTATATCCCGCTCCCTCATTCCCTCCCAATCCCACCCTCGCTTCCTCATCTCTTCCCTGCCCCTTTCCACGTCCACTGATTGGGGAGGACCTCCTCCCCTTTCATCTGACCCTATTTTATCAGGTCTCTTCAGGACTGGCTGCAAAGTCCTCCTCTGTGGCCTAGCATGACTGCTCCTCCCTTGGGGGGTCAGGGGGTCAAAGAGCCTGCCATTGATTTCATGTTAGAAATAGTCCCTGTTCCCCTTACTATGGGAAACCAATTGGTTACTGAGCCACCACGGGCTACATCTGAGCAGAGGTTCTAGGTTATATCCATACATGGTCCTTGATGGAGTATCAGTCTCAGAAAAGACCCCTGTGCCCAGATATATTTGGTCCTTGTGGAGCTCCTATCCTTTCCATGTCATACAAACTACCCCTTCTTTCATATGATTCCCTGCACTCTGCCTAAGATTTGGTTATGAGTCTTAGTATTTGCTTTGATACACTGTTAGGTAGAGTCTTTCAGAGGCCCTCTGAGGTAGCCTCCTGTCCTCTTACTTGTTTTCTCCTACGTCCAATGCCCATCCCATTTGTCTTTCTAAGTGAGGATTGATCATCTTATCCTGGGTCTTCTTTCTTGTTTATCTTCTTTAGGTGTATGGATTTCATTATGTTTATCATATCTTATAGGTCTATATAAGTGAGTATATACCATGTGTGTCTTTCTCCTTATGGAATACCTTATTCAGAATGATCTTTTCTAGATCCCACCATTTGCCTGCAAATTTTATAATTTCCTCGTTTTTGATTGCTGAGTAGTATTCCATTGTGTAAAAATACCACAATTTCTGTATCCATTCCTTTGTTGATGGACATCTGAGTTCCTCAAGACCCAGGAATACCACTCCTAGGCATATACCCAAAATTTGCTCAAGTACACAACAAGGACATTGACTCAACCATGTTTGTAGCAGCTTTATTTGTAACAGCCTGTATTTTCAATGTCCTGTCTTCTGTTGAGCAAGGACGATTAATAACAATTTTAGGGACAGACAAGTGTATGCTTAGGCTCATGTCAATATTTTAAATCACTTTCTGAGAGCTTTACTCTATTAGAAGCATTTCTAGGACATATTCAGGGATCAAAGTGCCAAAGTAAGTAATCTGCACAAATAACTGTGAGAAGAGAGGGGACATAGGATTTGTTTCTCTCTGCAAATACATGCTTTTTACTCAGTAACATATACTAAGCTCTGTGGCCTGTATCAAAAACCAACATAAAAATTTTGAAAAATGACAAGTACTCAACAAAGCAAAGGCACACATTCCACCATCTGAAAGAACGTACCACTTGTATGCATTGTTTTTCTTATTTTATTGTTGGCAACTGAAAAAAGTTTTCACTGTTCCACAACGTTATAGGATAACGTTATAGGATAACGTTATAGGATAACGTTGTCCATTCCTTTAGAATGAACAAGAAGATTGGACTTAACAGGTTTCATTCACTTTGCCTTAAATAGCCTTTTGGAATGCTAATGTGTGCAGTTTTTCTTTTTTTTCCATCAGCGAGTCTTGATGTCCTAGTCAGCTTTCTGTTGTTATAATAAAACACTGGGGAAAAAAAAGTACCAAAAATCAACCAATAAACAGACAACCCTAAGGGGAGAAAGAGTCTAATTGGCTTAAAGGTTAAAAGGAAGGCCTGAGGGAAAATGAGGCAGATATTCAAGACAGGAATCTCGAGTCAGGAATTGAAGCAGAGGCCATTGAGGAACCTTGCTAACTGGTTTGCTCTCCATGACTTACTCAGCTTTTTTTTTTTTTTTTCTTATACAGCTCGCTTCCACCTGCATAAGGATCACACTGCCCACAGTGGACTAGGGCTTCCTATTTTAATTACTAATTATGAAAATGTCCCCACAGAGACATACCACCTGGCTCATATGATGGAGTCAATCCATCTCCTGTGGTTCCTTCCCAGGTGACTCTCTGTGTCAAGTGGACAAAAATAACCAACCAGCACACCTGGTTCTAGACAAGCCTGTGAGAGTCCATCATTGGGTGTGTAGTGTAACAGGGGGGGATGTGATAAAATACTCATATGTTTGACATAATGTGTTACCCATGATCTGTCTATGTTGGGTACAGAAAACACTTCAGGAAGAATTCAAATGTGTGCAAGTCATACATTGCAGCAAATGTAAATAACATTGGGATTATTGACAGTAATACTATAGTATTTTCCATTTCTGCTATACACATTTAAATGTTAACGTGATGAGTCCATTCCCCTACCAAACCTTGGTTTACTCGGCAAGAAGTGTGCATATTTGAAACACAAAGCAGTGTGCAAGAAGCTTGCTTGGATATGGAGGTAGGTCTCCAACATTACTCCTAAGAGTCTGCATCTTTTAGCAGCTGTAAAAACAAATACAAAACCCCACAAGCCCATTTGTGCCCCTGTATACATGAGAACTTAACAGGAAGTAAACAAAACAGAGGTTTTAATTGAGATTTGCAAAGACACAGTATCAAATAGAAGAAAGTTTGTGAATAGCCCCTCAGTTGCCCTTAGACATTCTTTTGGTGGCCTGTAGATCATGCTCCACTAACTGCAGTTTCTCTCCACCATTTTTCTGCCGGTCAAACTCACCAGGGTCCTGTGCATTGTCTCCATTCTATCATTCTGCACAGGAAGCTAAAAATATATATCTCACAGATTTGTGTCAAGCTAAATGATCATTTAAATCCTCAGATCAGAACCCCTGGAATTTTCCATCTGCCTTTTGTCTGTTGGGCTGGCTGTGAAAGGTACCACTGAGAAATTCCCTGTGGGTTGGTTTTGCAGTGGGTGTGACTGAAAATCTGTAGCTAACACTTGTAGCTTGCAGAAACAGATTAAGGGGACAGTTCATAAAGGGATGAAAATACTGATCAAAGAGCTGTAAACACACATCAAAGCTTGATCTTAGTATCATTTTTAAATAATACATTATCACATTTGGGGGATCGGATTGTTGTTTCTATGTTCCCTCGAAAGAAACAGAATATTCTTACAACTCTCATGGAAGCTGCTCTAGTTAAAAAAAAAAAAAAAAAAAAGTAGATCTAGCAAATAGCCAATTAGTTTGAGGGTAAGTATAGAAATGGGCAGTAGAGATAAATGATCTTAATGTCAAAAATTATGCTGATGACAGACAGGAGGTTGATTACACATATGGGGTTCTCCATAGAGAAAAGATACCAAACAAAGGAGGGAAAGAAAACCACACCCTTGCTTTTTGTTTACACTTATAAAAAGACACTCCACCCACCCCCTCCAAAAACAGAGATCATTATACAGAATGTCCAAGGCAAATTAAGGAAAATAATTACTGTAGCTGATGAAGCAGAAACCTTATTAGAACTAAACGCTACTTCACAGTACTCAGAGGTAGAGGTACTGGGATAAATGTGTTTTCAGCATCTTTAGTGTGTATATTAAATTAAGTTTTTAACCACTTTTCTCCTCCCCTTTATTTTCTCTTCCATACTCCCCCCCACTGCCCACCCCCCTTCAAGCAGCCAGTGCCTGGGAGGAAGTCTGCAGAAGGTGCTGCAAGAAAAAGATCCAGTGGAATGAAAATCTATTTCCTAACTCTTTTCCTCTTAGAATTAAAGTAAATACAATCCTACAGGGGTGATGAATGGAGGAAGACTGATTTAAGTGGCAGGGATGACCCACTAGGAATGCTGAAGCGGGGCTCCTGAGAAACAGTGGGAATTAATCCTGAAGCTCACCTGGCTTGCTTTTCATTTTCGCTTAAAGAGGAGAGGCAGGGTTCCTGTGTCTTCCATTCCTACCGTCCTCACAGAGGGACACATGATTTGAAATTCATGTGTCTGTTCTTACTTAACTAACACTATGACAATTTTGTTAAGACTGCTGTTGTTCTTGAGCCTTTGTGTATTATACTTAATATGTGTATTAAGTATTTAGACATTTTATAACTCCATATGATCAGATCTTATACTTGTATTTTCCATGAAGCTCAGCAACATTCACTCTTCTTGATAATGAGACACGTGATTGACACGGAGAGAAGCACATACTGTCTAACTTTTGGGTTCAAGGATGTTCTGGTGGCCCTAAAGGCTACTGTGACTCACTATCATCTCCTAATGCATTGGGTTCAACAGCCTTAAAGTGGTCCATCCTGAACTACCTGCATGCATAGGTCACACAAGGACCTCATGCAAAAGAGGACGTGGTTGTCAGCTAGGCTCTTGATGTTCCAGGTGAACCTCAGTGATCTTCAGCAGATATCATTAGTTTCCATTATCCAAATACAGAACTGTCAGTGTAAGGACAGGAACCATAAAAGGAAATCGTGCCTTCCAACTTTAGAACACTTATTAAAGCTTTGGATATGGCAAGTGTTCTCTAAGTACTTTGTACTTACTTAATTATAACAAATGGGTAGGTCATTCTACAAATATTAAAAGATATGTTGCCTGAGATACCTCCATTTTCCCCCAAACTGGAAAAAAAAAAGACTAAAAAGGTTAGAAGTGTTGCTTCTCTGCTAACATTTAAAAGATATAAGATATCTGCATACTGTTGACATGAATAACTAGTCTCTCCTTGCCATGTAATCTAACCTCTGGGGATAGAGGTGGGGCACCAAACATCAAACACTAGATATGATCAGGGAAACCAGAGATTCCCTGCATTCACGCAATGCCCAGAGCCAAGGCTTACGTCCTGCAAATCACATCGCGAAGTGCTTGTCGTAAATCAATATATTTATTTCTCACCACTCTTAGCATTAAGCAAGTGATATCCTCATGTTACAGATGAACGAATTAAGGCAAAGTATGTTAAATACCTTGTCCAAGATTCTGTGACTGTCTCAGTTTTGCACTACTACCCAGGTCTTTAACACACACATCATTGCCTCCGGGTGAGGATTTGTTGAAAAAAAAATCATATGAAGAATGACTCTTGTAAATCATCCACCCAAAGATAATGTTAGGGACTTTAAGAATGTTTTAAACATTAGAGAGCCCACACTGTTGGACCTAGTAATCTCCCACTCCATCTGATATAACTTGTCTGCTCGTGAGAATCCCATACTTTCCCACTCCTATTATCAGAAAGAAAAGGGTACAGCCACACATGCCTTGCCAGATTATATCCAGACGCTAAGTGTGGGTGTTTTCAGTGGTGAATCACCTCTCTGTGTGCTTTGTGTGAGCCAAGAAGACTGAAAGTGCTTAGGAGTCCCAAGCTCTTTGTCAGCGGTGTTTAAAATGCAAGCTACTGCACTGTATGATAAATAAGTTGAACAGCCCTATTGCAAAGCTCCGTCCTGCTCTTCAAGCTGCTGTGAGTCTGGCAGACCCTGTAGGCAGGGGTGGGATGCACAGGGGCCATGATGATACATATTCAGTAGCAAAGGAAACTTGATTCTGCACCTTGCTGGTTACAGCTGCCAGCTTGTGTGCGATCGATGGAGAGCTTTCTTAATGATGTGGAATTCACTTCTGGCATGCGCTGCACAAATACATAAGCAATGTGTTATCGGTGCCCTCAACGACAGGACTGTCCAGATGGGATTCAATTCAGAAAACAGGATTGTCTTTCCCTCTTTGTACACTTATAATTGGAATGTTGTTGATCAGATTCTGCTTTTAATAAAAGCAGCAAAGCAGACAGCATTTTCCTGAAACAATTTATTTGGCAGCAGACAGTAGAACATCAGATGATGGTAGTAATAGAATAGGGTGTATGGTATAGCAGCCCTGGGGAGAGCATGTTACAGAGTCCTGGATTACACACGCAAGAGTCGGGGGAGGCTGGGGATTATCCATGGATACTACAGGGTTAGATGTACATCCCTTTCTGAAAGTGGAATAGTATCATCATCCCATATGTGGAGTCTTAACAGCAAATGTCAACTTAATATTCAAGCCCAAGCTTTGCATTGAAAAGACCGAATTGCATTACCAAAGCCTAGAACTGGTAGACACTGAAGCCTAATGCAACAGCAAATAAATCTGGCAGGGCAATTTAAGGCCGAAAAGAAATAGAAAGATAAATGATGTCATAAAAGATTCACAGGGGCATTTTTTAACTGAGCTACTAAATATTTTAAAACAGAATCGCCAAGGCCATTTTGTATTAGAAACCCAAATGAGTGGCTCTCTCCGTTTATTAAATTTAGCCCACTCTGTGTTTATCAAGCATGTTCTATATGGAAGGTACTGTTTGAGCAATGAAGTACTAAAATGGTCTCAGTAAGCAAGGAAATTGCTGATTAGTAAGTTAGAAAGGGGCATATAGGTGAGAATTCTTACATTGTCAACCTTGTTGGCTTGTTTCAGAGAAAAGGCATGGACACCTCCCAAGCCGTTCATTAAAGTTCCAGACGGCTCTGGATCCAATACACTGGGCATTCCAGCAAAAGCCATACATATTTTAGAGACTATAAGGTATTCAAGGACTTACAACTGAAGCACCATTTTCACACTGGGTAGGGGCTAAGCTACCCTATCTTCTTTTGCCTTTGGATGTGTTTAACATATAATTGAGAATTGGTTGTTCTATCTTCCCCTTCTTTCCTAAGATTCCCTGCACTCTGCCCAAAAATTGGCTATGAGTCTCAGAATCTACTTTGATATCTTGCTGGGTAGAGTCTTTCAAATGCCCTCTGTGGTAGGCTTCTGTCCTGTTCCCTATTTTCTCCCTCTTTTGATATCCTTCTCATTTGCCAGGAACAGGAACTGTCTCTGACATGAACTCAGTGGCAGGCACTTTGATCACTTTCCCTTGATAGGGGAACAGCCTTATGAGACCACAGAGGAAGACAATGCAGCCAGTCCTTATGAGACCTGATAGGCTAGGGTCAGAGGGACAGGAGAAGGACTTGGGGAGGGACATGGGGGGAACTGAGGGAGGGAAGGTGAAGTTATTCCATTAAAAAGGAAATCCCGATAGGAAAGCAAGATGTTTGCAAAAATTGCATAAAATATACTTTGTTATTCCTTCAAAAACATATATTTTCTGCATTGGCTATGTTCACATTTGACTTCACGTCCTCCTGATACATTATCTGCCAGGAATTCCTGCTAGGAGGAACAAAATCTGTTTGCAATGGAATATAAGAGTAAGGCAAGGAGTGAAGCCCAAATTTTATTTTTTGCTGCCATTTTGTAGAACAGAACTTGGTAGTATTGGGAAGTTATATATGGTCAGGAAACGAACGATATTTTTGATACATATTGCACTAGTATAGGAGATAGGAGACACAAAGAGTAGCCATTAGATACTATATGGTTTATTCAAATACTTGCATATCTGCAAAAAAAAGTTGACTCTTTGCCTTCTAAAAAGAAATCCCCACAATCAATATTTCTGTGAGCATAACCATGACATCTTTCAACAAATAATAGAACATTAATGGAAACAACTCGCATAGGAGAAAGTAATGAGAGATGGGGTGGAGGGGAGGAAAGGAGGAGAGAGAGAGAAGGAAAGAATAAAGAGGAAGAAAGTAAAAAGTTAAATTAATCCAAAACTGCTCCTTCAGGAAGAACCCTGGTAGTCTTCCGAGAATTTTCAGTTTCTTTGAATGTCCACGTTCTGATGCACACTAGCACAAGACATGCATTTTGAAGGCAGTGGACATCCTGACAGGGAGTCTTTATTTGTGTGCCTTTTTGATTTTCTACATTATGTGTATTATGAACAGTGGCATTATGAACAGTGACAGGTTTTAGGGTCTTAGTGAAATGTCCAGCCATTCTTCCCTGCCTGGTGATGTAAGGCAAGCTAGGCTCAGCAGGTCAGGTGTTCAGTGTTACTCTGCCTGTGTGTACAATAGACTCTCCCATAAAGAGGGATGGAGCCTCAGAATGTTGTTTTGTTGTTGTTTTTCACTCTCTCTCCACTTGTCTCGACATAGTTTTGTTACACATTTATTTCTAGAAACCCCAAGAAAAGGTTATAGTGGTCTGTAAATAGCTAAGTCCTGTCCATTCTCATAACATCTAAAGTTCTGACTACCTTGTCACTTCCCACTGAGGCTGCCACTTCCTCATCTGACAGAGGTGAAAACCTCATCAGACAGGGCTTTCACTCAAATTGTGATAGAATTAAGATACTTTGATCTAGACATTGTGTTTTGGTATTTCATAAACTAACTCAGGAACAGACAGATGATAGAGAGAAATTCTACATATAGATTTTTATGCATTATTATTTTTTCTCATTCTATTGTGAAGTAAGGACTGCAGAAGAGAAACCCAGGAGAGAAGCACAGATTTTCATTTTGTTTTCATGTGTTTTCCGGGTAATTACCTAGTCTATCCTTTATGATTGTCACCCTTGGGTTACCTCCAGCTTAGTGCACAGAAAAGAACTACATAATGAAGTCTCTCTGCCCTCCAGACCAATGGCCTTTCATGACTGGGTCAGTGGGTTTCTCAAGAAGGCTGTCACTTTGAATGGCGACAGTTGCTTCCCTTCCTGAAAGCAAGTATTGGATATGCATGTATGTTGAGATTTGTTTTTCTGGAATTAAAAATCCTTTAATGTTAACATTCTGGCAGGCAGACATGTTGACACAGTGTAGATCTTACTTGTTCTGGAAGTGCTGTGCTGACAGACAATGGAGGGGAAAGACAAGACTAAAGATGACTAGAGAGAGGTGTGTCGTTGGGACATAAGTTAGATCACAGAGCAGACAAGGATGTAGTTGCCATGGGCATCAAATATCTGGGAAAAGCCTGGATTTTGAGATGTCAGGGACATCTGAAGTTCTATTTTCCAAGTGTCTTCCACAGACTAGATGAATAGTCTCATGACTGGTAAGATTGGGTTTACATTTCAGAAATGCAGTAAAGCTGTGTCCCTACACGAAATGTCAAAAATATGTAGTGTTCTGTAGCCTTTCACTGAAGGCTTCTTCCTGGGTAGGAAAAGAGATGTGTTTTGCTTCAGAGGTAGAGTGATAACATTCATCCTATCTCCTCACATGGCAGGCTGTGATCTTCCAATCTAGAATATTTGGGAAGTAATTTCTGTTACTAAAATATGGTGAGTTGACTAGTTATAAATTTATAATCAAATAACTCACACTTCATAAAAGGATTCCCTCTCACTAAGAAACAAACAAAAAATTTAAAACCCTTCAATCCCAGTCTTCTGGAATCTATCATCTCTCTAGCTCCCCTCCTTAGGTTCTGCCAGTTTCATCACATCAGGCCTGGAGAAAACATTTTTTTTTTTGAGAGAGAGAGTTTTAGTTCATGGTTTTAACTCACAAATATTATTGTTGATAAGCTCTTTTGTTTCCCACAGTCACTTATGTCATCTAAGACATTCCAGGACCCACAGGGCTCCTTAGTAGGATGCACTCACATTTTATTTGGGTCTTTCCCTTTACTTTTGCTGAAAAGTATAATTTATTTCTCATGGTTCTTTCAACCAGAGAACCTTCTTCCCAACTCTTAAGATTTAGATGTTTTAAAATAGGGACGTATCCTCCATCTCAGCAGTTCTTTCCGATTACTTCTCTAAATACAGAGGCCATTTGGATAAGAAAGAAAAGAGAAATACATAGCATCATGAAGAACCTAGGAAAATTGGGGGAGGGGAGCAAAATGGTTGGCTCAGCAAGAGGAAATACTTGTCACAAACATGAAAATCTAAGTTTCATTCCCAGGACCCACATAAAGTTTAAATGAAAGAACCAATTCCACAAAGGTGTTCCCTGACACCATATGTACTCTGCCACAGAACATATATACTTCCCTTAAAGCTGTCATATATACATTAGAATAATAAATAAAGATATTATATCATGGTACTTATTTAAAAAAAAAAACCTAATTTTATAGCTAAAGATACTGTATATATTGTTGCAGATTGATATCTGTGACCTGAAGTCTGGTCAATGAGGTAAATATAAATAAATTTTGATTGCACCTTAGACTGGTAACCCATTTGTGTCCACTAAGAATGGGTATATCCTTTCAGACCTTATGAGGTGGTTAGTGAGCTGGCCGAGGCATTGCTAAATATGTCCACATTGCCAGGAACTGCTAAAATCTGAGATCTTTGCATTTCTGGTATCACCAAACTCCTTTGGTCCTATGATCTATCTTTTATAACTATGAAGCTATGTCATATACAAAAGTCTGTGATTTTGCACTTTGCCAAGTTCTGGCCTTGAACTGTGTCTTCCAGAGGGCTCTGTTTATAGACAATTCTTTGATGTATCACGCAAAGAGAAAGCCATTGGGGAAGGCAAGGCCCACATTTTCTCTTAAAAAATGCTTTTCTACTACTGAAATAGCAAACTATAACCTGAGTTTGAAAAGGAATGTTCCCCCAAAATGACAATGACAGCTGCAGCTTTAATTCACTTCTGTGCCTCTGACAATCAGGTGATAAATGAGATCAGAGACTTCCCTGAAATTTCTATGGCTTTTGTGGTTAAATTCATGGTCCTTCTCAACACCAGAAATGTGTCTTTGGAGGCAGTCATCCTTCATCACCACCTCAGTGGTGATTGAAATTGTTGATTCCATAAGGAATCACTTGATCCAAAGAGGCTATAAAGTGCAAGTGATGCCAAAACTAGCAAAAAAAAAAAAAACAATGTAGTCACATACCCAGACACATGCATAAACACACACACAAGCACACACACACACACACACACACACACACACACCTTACACCTACGCACATAAACACACAGAGTGGAGCAGGGAAACCTGGAAAGGCATGCTCGGTAAGAAAACATTCAAAAGCATTGCAGCAAACAGTGGGTTAGTGTTTAGTTTGATTATATTTAAATTACTTGTTTTGTACCATTCCCACTTTCAAAAATTACTTCAGGAAAACATAAAGGTCACTGCAAATGTGACCTTTATTGGTCATTTTATCAAGTAGTAATCTCCTCTTTGTGATTAAATGAAAGGCCTGATAACCTGGTAAGTTGTATTACTGGTGTAAAATACATCCATAGAGTAGGGCACAGTATAGATGCAAGTGTGAAGCCATTGTTCTTCTACTGCCTCACTTCATAACTCCATGCCACCTGCCTTAGTGACCTTATTGTCTCACCAAAGTGGGTAAAAGTATGGATATTTTGGTTTGGAAAGGTATCAGGGACAGAGTGCTTTGTTTGTATTGATTTAGGCCCAGTGTCCTAGCCCTAGGCAAAATAGAGTAAGGAGAGTCAGGGAATAACTCCAATATTTTCAGAAAACTTTCCTTCTAGAAGATGGTGAGTTCAATACCCAGAACCACCATCACAGCCCAAAATACATGCATATATGCAAAAGTAGATCTGAGATGAGAAGTGCCTAAAGATCCAAGTTGCAAGCCATTATAATTATGGCTGGTTAAGGAAAAGCTTTCCCAGTCTTCACAAATCATTGACACATGACTAGAGGTCTATGAATTAGCACACAGAGCATGTGTTTAGAAGAAGAAAGAGATTAGCTTGGTTAGATAAGCTGCATTGACTAAAATGGTCAAATAGTCATGAGTGTTTTACCTGAAAATAATCTATAGAAATAATTCTGATCTCTAACACATAAACAAAATCATAATTTGCATCATCACTCCCAGCTTTTAAAGACAGTACTGTGATTCTATGTGATTATGTCCCTTGCTAAACTGTCCATCACTATGTAAAACCAAGAGATGGTTTCATGCTTTGTATGGACATTTTTTTTTTCTAGTTAATGATTGATCAATTTGGGGGAGGGAGGTTGAAGAAATGGAAAAGAATTCTGGCTTAGGAAGCTTTTGCTAGTGTTTCATGGAATGTTGTGAAAGAAATTAATTCAAATTGGCTTGGATATGAGCCTTGTCATATGCATCAAAGACTCTCAGAAGAATCCAAACCAGTAATGATAAACAAGGCTGTCTTGCTGGGAGGAGGTAGTTAATACTGTGCCAAAGGGTACATTTTTCAAAACAGCAGTAATCATTTAATTGCTCTAATGTTCACAGCACCATGGCAATTCCTTTCAGGATCAGGCGGCATAAAGTTTCACAACTTGAAGTATTTGATGGCAGAAAAGAACAGTTGTTATCTGTTGTTGTAATTTTGGTGTTGATCCAATAATACTGAAATAGTTTGAAAATAAGCATCAGCCCAAGATACTAGAGAATGGGGATAGTTGTTAACACCTGAGCCCATAATGTTGTCTCACTTACTGCTGGTTTAGTTCAGTGTCCTAGCCCTAGACAAAGCCAAGGAAGCAGTGAGAGCTGTGAAACTTTGGTGTTTCTAGGGCTTTTTTTTCCTACACAAATAAAGTGGGTGTTTTCAGAGCTGATAGCACCCGAGATACTTGCCTTGTAATTTTACTCTTGAATCATATGAATCAAATACTATTCTTGTTGCCATTTTACAAATAACAACACCCAGGGAAATGTTTTTACAAACTCTACTGCTCTTAATTGCAGAGATAAGACTCAGATCAGGAGAGAACAGGTGTCAAACTCAGGTATTCAACTTAGAAATGACACAGCTTTAGTTAGAGTCCACTCCTGACTCTTGCTGTGTGCATAAATAGCTCCAATGTTCTCTCCAGCAATAAAAATGAAATTGCTAAAACAGGTAGACATTATTGATCAGCATAGTAATATAACTTACAAGTGTGACCTCTCCCAGAATTGGCATTTCAAATAAAGTTTTGAATGTTAAGTTAAATAAGTGAAGTTTTTTCTTTCTAGTGAAAATTGATACAGATCTAACAATTTGTGCATAGAGGATAAGGGTCAGAGGTCCACATTGATGTTGACAAGGATTTCATTGTTTTAGACATTCTGGTGGCCTGTTTACTCTGGTACCTGGGAATGGCCACTGAGATGTAACTTTGAGCTCTGTGCCATGACATCCTTGAGGCATGATCTGTAAGTGTCAGTCTTAGTCTTGATAATAAACTGGCTGATGCCTTCAGGTATCAAATACGATAAAAATAAATTACATCCAAATGTAATTCAGATGTGTCCAGAACATAAGTGAAGTCCTAGGAGTAAATAATTTTCTTTTGTTTCTCCTGTGGACTCAGAAGTGTTTAATAATATGTTTAATAAAAGCACTTTATTAATATACAACATGGTTAACATTTTCATCATGTACACCTCTGGGTTTTCACAGAAATAGTTAATCAGAAACACTGAAATTAGATCACTCAACCATTTCACAGTGTTCCAGATATTAGTATCCAGTGTGTAGAAATACTAAATCTTTAATTAATTCATTAACCAAAGAATATTTGTATTTCTTAAAGTTTGTAGCAAAGGATATCCCCATTATTTCATCCTCCCAGCTTCAGGGACTTCTTTCAAAATTGTTTGATTACTTCCTTATTTAACTCATTGCGTTCAATCAGTTCTTTCCATGATTGCATGGGTGTGGGCTCATCCACTGGGATGCTACCAAGGTTCATCCCTAAGGAAAAGCAACCCCACCTCCTCCAGCAGCTATCAACTAGTAATAACAGCTCCTGAGCAAGGGATGGACACCGAAGTCTTTGTTGAAATTTAAAACTGTATTTATCAGGTTAGGTTCCTGGGAGGAGATGAGGAGGACTCAAACAGAGATTCCTAGGAGCAGAGGCCATAAAGAGATAAGAGGACACCCTCTAACTAGACTAGTCTCCTAGCACAGGGAAGAGAACACCAACACACCCAAAAAAATCCTTCTCCCCCAAATTTATCCTGCCTACAGAAGTACAGGGATGTCCTTGTTGTGTACTTGAATATTTTTTGGATATATGCCTAGGAATGGTATAGCTGGATCTTGAGGTAGCACTATTCCTAATTGTCTGAGAAAGCGCCAGATTGATTTCCATAGTGATTATACCAGTTGACATTTCCACCAGCAATGTAGGAGGGTTCCCTTTCTCTTCAGCCTCTTCAGCATGCGTTATCTCTTGAGTTTTTATCTTGGCCATTCTGATGGGTGTAAGGTGAAATCTCAGGGTTGTTTTGATTTGCATCTCTCTGATAGCTAGGGATGTTGAACATCTCCTTATGTGTTTCTCTGCCATTGTATATTCTTCTACAGATAATTCTCTGTTTAGCTCTATACCCCATTTTTTAATTGGGTTACTTAGATAATTGCCTTTTAACTTCTTTAGTTCTTTATATATTCCAGATATCAGCCCTCTGTCAGATGTTGGGTTGGTGAAGATCCTTTCCCAATCTGTAGGCTGTCATTTTGTTCTAACAACAGTGTCTTTTGCTTTACAGAAGCTTTTCAGTTTCATGAGGTCCCATCTATTGATTGTTGCTCTTAGGGCCTGTGCTGATGGTGTTATGTTAATGAAGTTGTCTCCTGTGCCAATGAGTTCTAGGGTCTTCCCCACATTTTCTTCTAATCTATTTAGAGTATCTGGTTTTATATTGAGGTCTTTGATCGACTTGGACTTTAGTTTTGTGCAGGGTGCTAAATATTAATCTAGTTTCATTTTTCTGCATGTAGACATCCAGTTGGACCAGCACCATTTGTTGTAGATGCTGTCTTTTTTTCCATTGAATGATTTTGGTTTCTTTGTCAAAAATGAAGTATTTATAGGTGTGTAGGTTTATTTCTGGTTCTTCTCTTTGGTTCCATTGATCCACCTTTCTGTTTCTATGCCAGTACCAAGCAGTTTTTATTATTATTGCTTTGTAGTACAACTTGAGATCAAGAATGGAGATACCTTCAGAGGATCTGTTGTTGTACAGGATTGTTTTGGAAATTCTGTTTTGTTTTTTTTTTTTTTTTTGTTGTTGTTGTTGTTGTTTCTCCAGCCTTATTCGTAATAGCCAGAACCTCGAAACAACCCAGATGTCCATCAACAGAGGAATGGATACAGAAATTGTGGTACTTTTACACAATGGAATACTACTTAGCAATTAAAAACAAGGAAATCATGAATTTTGCAGGCAAATAGTGGGATCTAGAAAAAATTATCCTGAGTGAAGTATCCCAGAAGGAGAAAGACATACATGGTATATACTCACTTATATAGACCTATGAGATATGATAAACATAATGAAATCTATACACCTAAAGAAGATAAACAAGAAAGAGGACACGGGGTAAGATGATCAATCCTCACTTAGAAAGACAAATGGGATGTGCATTGGACATAGGAGAAAACAAGTAACAGGACAGTAGCCTACCACAGAAGGCACCTGAAAAACTCTACCTAGCAGTACATCAAAGCAGATGCTGAGACCCATAACCAAGATTTTGGCAGAATGTAGGGAATCATATGAAGGAAGGAGATATTATTATATCCTACAGGGGACAGGGAGCCCCACAAGGTCCAAATATATCTGAGCACAGGGGTCTTTTATGAGACCTTTTATGAGGTCTCATAAAAGGTCTTTTAATATCTTTTATGAGATATTATTATATCCTACAGGGGACAGGGAGCCCCACAAGGTCCAAATATATCTGAGCACAGGGGTCCTTTTATCCAACCAAGGACCATGCATGGATATAACCTACAACCCCTGCTCAGACATAGCCCATGGTAGCTCAGTATCCAAGTGGTTACCCTAGTAAGGGGGACAGGAAGTTGTTTCTGAGATGAACTCATGAGCTTCCCCTTCCCTGTGAGGGAGGAGCAGCCTTGCTAGGCCACTGATGAGGGCATTGCAACCATTCTGAAGATACCTGATAAGCTAGGGCCAGATGGAAGGAGAGGAGGACACACCCTCTCAGTGAACTAGGAAGGGGGCGTGGAGGAGATGAGGAAGGGAGGGGAGTATTGGGAGGGAAAGAGGGAGTGGGCTACAGCTGGGATATAAGTGAATGTATAAAATTATTTAAAAAATATATTAATATATAAGAAAAGTACAGGGATAAAGATAGAGCAGATAGAACAGAGATTGAGGAAATGTCCAACCAACACCTATTCCAACCCCTGACACTATGAATGATACTCTGCTAAGCTCGCAGGCAGAGTTGTTCTATGAGAGGCTCTACCCAGCAGTGCCTCAAAACAGATGCTGAGACTCAGAGCCAAACATTGGGAGATGTTCAGGGAGTCTTGTGGAAAAGTGAAAGGAAAGAGAAAAGGACTTGAAGATCACAGGAGCTTCACCAGAAGACCGACAGAGTCAGCTAAGCAGGGACTGGAGGGGTTTGCTGAGACTGAAGCATCAGTCAAGGACCATTCACCTACTGGACTTAGGCCTCTTACAAAGATGCAGCAAATGGGTAGCTTGACTTTCATATGGGTCCTGCAGTAAGGGAAAGAGGGGAGTGAATCAGACACGGACTCACTTGCCACATTTTTGTTCACTTCCCCCTGGTGGGACTGCCTTGCCAGACCACAGGGGAAGAGGACAAACTCAATCCTAATGCAACTTGAAAAGCTGGAGTGGATGGAAAAGGGAGCTCCCATTTCTGAGGAAAGGGGAAGCAGGAAGGGAGATACAGGAGGGTGGGCCTGGGAGTTGATAACGAATGGAACTACAACAAGGAAGGATACTGAATAATAATTTTTAAAAATACATAAAAACTGGATTAATCTTGTGCAGATCTTAGGCACCACTCCTGGTGTGAGTTTATGTATATAATAGTCATGTCCAGGGAAGAATATTGCACAGCTTTTCTCCTTATATTAAGTCTTAATTCTTAATTTCCTTCTGGCTATTAATTCTTTCCATTACTCTTCCACGGTGAGTCTTGGTTGGTGAGTATTGGTACAGATGTGCCATCTATGACTGAACACTTAGCCACTTATTCTCAATATTTTAAAATTGTAAGTCTTTGCAATAACCAGGATCCACTGCAATATAATAATATAATACACACAAACACACACACAAATACAATATATATAGTGTGTGTGTGTGTGTGTATATATATTTATATATTATATACTATTTATATTATATTGTGTATATATATAGTGTGTGTATATATATTTATATGTAGTGTGTGTTTGTGTATTTATCTATATCTATATCTATATCTATATCTATATCTATATCTATATCTATATCTATCTATATTACAATGTTGACCATTTCAGATGTCAAATTCTCCCATGGAGCCAACTTCAACCTCAGTCAGGAGACGGATTGGTTACCCCATATACAGTCTTGTCACTATTACATCAGTGTGTGTGTGTGTGTGTGTTTGCCTATTTATTTATATACCTATAGGAATGATGGGTTGTTTGCTTCATATTATATTTGAAAAATGAGAGACTGAGACTTCTCAATGATTTTCATCATCAGCAAAATCATTTTGCCATAGCGTCAGTGGACTCTTTTGACCTCTATTACCTCCTGGCAATTTCTCTAACTATGTGGTACATTGCTCTAAGTATTATAAACTTATAGTAATTGTTTAAAAAATCATGCAAATTTCTAGTCTTTTCATTTCTTTCTCATTAAATATTAGTTACTCAAGGCAAGGCATTTTCCCTTCCTGTATAGATGTTAAAATTAATTTATTAGACTCTAACAGTAATTTCAAGAGTCATTTTATATATAAAATTACATATTGTGAATATAATGCATTTCCCCTTTAAAATTTATGCATCATATAGCCTTGATTTTCTTGATTAATTGTTCTGGCTGGAAGATTTTAGTATGATAAATAGGAGAAACAATCATATTCTTGCCTTTTACTTATATTTTGTGGAAAAGCCATTTAAAATATCTCTGTAAATATACCCAGTTGCTTTCATTTTTTTCTTCTAGATTTTTAATGATATGGACATTCATTAAACAGGTTTTCTTTTCCTTGTATGTTTGTTGTTTGTTTTTGTTTTTGCATTGTCCAAAAGGGTGCAGAAGCGCTGGTTGAAAACATCAAAGTACTTGAAACTATGAAGCACTATGTGACAAGACCAGATGTAGGTTAAGAAAGACCAAAAGACTTCTGAAGTTTGTTGCACTGAGTTCCCAATGGTGAGCACAGACACAACACAGGGCCACACAGCAAATACCATCATCACTATTACAGCAGCACAGGAGGACTACGGTCCAGAATATTCTGTGAGCTTTGCAAGGGAAGAAACTCACATGACAGGCAAAACAGGCCTAAGATTAGCTAACAACACTGATCTTTTTAACTGGATCTAAGTAATAGAATCAGATGTTTATGTCAAAACCTTGCCTATGTGGTGGTCAGGGGATGAGTTTTCCAGTCTGGCAAAGCCGTGAATGGAAAAACAGCTCCTCGTGAGATGAATGGCTTTCACACAGATACTAAAAACTGGCTCAAAACAGAGGTAAAATTCTCTACTAAAATAAAGTAGCATTTTCACCAGCATCTCATTTTCTATCAATTCCTATACATATTATATCTTATGTCTAAAATTATAACACCAGAACTTGACTGAGAGTCTGACTTGTTACTGACTCTCCTTGGTTGATAACAGCATTATTCCTAAGAAACACAGCCTTTCTTACCCTACCACTTAAATGATTCATTCCCAGGTCGTATTTGAATAATAAATGCAAATCTATAAGTTTATACATCTGACTTTTCAACATTACACCCCAAGGTTCGGAATTACAAGTTAAGTATTTCTCCTTACTTAGAGAAGCTGGGAATATAGCAATACTTGGGTAGAACGTGACTCAAAAGGTTTTTAAATATATCCTGACAAACAGTATGACAATGTTCCCTTAATTTCAAATAAGATATAGAAATAAGATAGAAAAAAAGGTAAACTTACAGATTCATGACATGCTAAGTTTCTAAAGTTGACCTGATTTATAACTGTATTCACATAGGCACAATTCAAATTTGGATTGAGGGCTGGTATGACTCAAACCAATATATTGTTGATGACACAACAACAACCATTAGAAGAATTAAAAGGAAAACAGCAACAACAACAACAAAAATAAAACCTGTCCGGTTTCTCCAAACACAGCACATAATGTTTTCAGAATTGCTTAATAATTATCTAGGACTAAGTCAAGATGACTGAATAGCATGCTAAGTAAAGATGTGATGACTAATCTTCACCATCAGTTCGCTGGGATGTAAAATGACCAAGGAGCTACACCTAAGACATCTCTATGCAAGCATAGAGGAAAAAGTTCTGCTCTGAATGTGGGAGCCATTCATTGGAGTATGCTTTAAGATTCAGTAACAAGGATAAAGCAGGCTGCGCATCCACATCCATCACACTGTTACTGAGTGTCAGCTGCCTCCTGATCCTGTCATCCTGCGTTCCCAACACGAAACAATGCGCCTTGTCAAATTGTGAACCGAAATTAAACAATATTCTTTACGTTTCTCTTAACACACAAAGTAACAAATGACAAACATAGGAAATTTGAATAACACTTCTGGTGGTGGTGATGGTGGTGTGTGTGTGTGTACAAGTGTGTGCTTCCTAAGAAATCTTTGCAGAACTTAGTTTAAATGTACTTAAAACGGTCACCCTATCTGTCAGAAATAGTTTGAAATAAAACTAATAATGGCTTTCAAACCACTTAAAAAGATTCAACATTTTTATTGATTGAATTTTTTTTAATGTTTTGATAATATTCCTCTCTCCCCACATCCATTGCTTTCAACAATGTATTCTTTTTTAATTGGTTTGTTATGTTTTGGAACCCATCAAGTCCAAATTGTGATGCCCATATGGGCATTTGGCCACCCACTGGAGAGTGGTCCACGCTACCCTGGCCACAAGCATCCTTGAAGAAAATTGACTCACCCCCTTTCTTAGCAGCTATCACCCATCAATTGCTCACATGTTAAAGGTTCATGTCTATATCGTTGTTCAGATTGTGCATGTTGTTGCAACCACTGAGAGTTCATATGTGCAACTTCCTATTTGTCTGGTCTAGAAAGCACTGATTCCCTGTAGTGATTCAACTTAAGTGGCTCTTGAGACACCCAGTTTACTTCTTGTTTACTTTAACTCCATTTACTAATAGTGTAGTGAACAACTTCGTTGTAGGATCATCCATACTCTCACACGGATTTAATTAAAATAAGCCATCTGCATTAGTGAAACTTCTTTCCATATCTTCTTCACTTATATTTTCATTTTCATTTTATTTCCTTTATTTGCTTATACCAGCTTGCGGTACCAGCTCTTGTTAAATATTTTCTTTTTCCAATTCAGAACTTTGACTTTACATGCAAAAATAATATGACATTGAGTGCCTAAATTGGTTATGTCTTATACCCAAAGCAGCACACTTTATTTCAATACATAATATAAGGCAGGTTATAAAGAAAACACTGTTTTAATTTTACAGTCATTCAAACATTTTCCACTTTGCATAAATCTTCAAAATCTACTTAACTTTAACTTATACAGACAGACTTTAAAAGGTAGAAAATTATTGTGTCATTAAATTACATAAAACTATTTATCTAGGAATTTAGCTCTTATCTCTTTAGCTCAGATCCATAGAAACTGGCACTCCCTCAAGAATAAGCCGTGGTTAAAATTCTGAAGAAGTAAAAGCTGGTGAATATGTATGCTTTGTTAAAAAAAATTAATTGTTTCATTAGCTTTAAAGACTTGTGTGGGGTTGATTAGGAAGACGATACAAAGGTGTCTTGAGACACTTTGGTCTCTGGGGTCTGTAAGAGGCAGTGTGTGGGGATAGCAGAGTTGAATAATTTCCCCAAAGACTCTGGAGACATTCAAATCCACCAGTGCTCTGAGTCTTGTGCCAGAATCTGTAGCTACAAAGTCCTGCTCTTTGAAAAACTTTTTTTTTTTTTTTTTTTTTTTTTACAACAAGGGGCTTCACCACCAAACCTTTTTAAAGAAAGCCTAGTGGAGGTATTTGCTGTACAATGTGAAATAATTTAACTTTCTTTGAAGCAACCAATAGCCTAGAAGGATAAGAAAATCACGAAGTTTAAAACATTACTCATTCTGACTTTGAACTTTAAAGTTTTCTTTTCACTGATAACAGGGTCTACAATAGGAGATCAGACCTGAAAAAAAAATCACAGCTTGAAATACCCATCATATGAGGTCATGGAGAAAATGAAACATATCCAAGAGATTAAGGCCATGGCCACAGAAAAGCCAATGTCAGGGGAAAGGATAATGAGCGGATAACCAGCGCTTACCTTTGTGCCTTCCTCAGCCACCTCCTTCCTTTCCAGTGAGCAGATACCCAGCATCCCTTCTCTGCTTTCTTCCACCTCCTCTTAATGGCCATGATCCAACAAAGTAGATACTCAGCATTGCATAGTCTTCCTTTCTCCTGCTCCTCCTAATGCCCACAAGCCAATAGATATTCAGCATCTCCTCTCTGCTTCCCTATCTTTTCCTTGCTCCCATGACCCCATGAAGTAGTTATCCAGCATTCCGTCATCTATATTTCCTTAGATCTTGCTTCCTATCATAATTCAGTGAGTAGAAATTTATGATCTTAATTTAAAGCACCCTTCCTTTTTTTTTTTTTATTACAGGAGCCCATGATTGGATACTCATGGATATTCAGCATCTTCAGCTTTGCCTTCTGCAGGATTTTCAACCTTCTAATACCAAACTAAGTCTGAAGTTCTTTATTCCCCTAGATTTGAAACAATTGACCAGGATTATTTCAGAATCTTTAAAACTGTTCCTGTTATCTTGTTCTTGTGGGACATCTATACAGGAGATTTAGTTAATAACTGTAATCATAAATGGAGGGCAAGCTCTAGTTATTTAGCTTTTAATAATAAAATTCAACTTCTTGTTCTTTCATTAACTGGCATTCACAGCCTTCCAAATGTTTCTTTTTCTAGGTCACTGAACATATTCCAAACAAACTTCCATAAAACTCTGACTAGCTCCACTTTGAATACTCCTTGGGCAAAAACCATTAATAATGACTCATACATCTCATTTCTCTAATTTTTTTTTCACAGGACACCTGTTCCTGCCAGGCTATGACAACTGTTCTGGTGGTAAGTGGCAAGTGGTAAGTTCTTCTTCTTCTTTTTCTTCTATTTCTTCTTCTTCTTCTTCTTCTTCTTCTTCTTCTTCTTCTTCTTCTT
>NW_026596069.1:8217479-8246789 GCF_907164565.1 Psammomys obesus
TCTTCTTCTTCTTCTTCTTCTTCTTCTTCTTCTTCTTCTTCTTCTTCAAATGGGGCTGGAGAGAAGACAAGTGAAAACTGATTTTTGTGACCTATAGTTTTATCATTTGAATTTAGTAGAAAAAATTTTCACTGTCAAACAACTTTACTAAGGCATAGCCCTTTAATTTACTATGTAGATAATATTCATACTAAACTTCAATCTCAATAGAAAAATATGTCTCTGAAGGAATTGGTGGGTTGGGAAAAAGACTGTGGGCTCACTAAGAAACAAAACATGCAATTTACAATGTACCAATGTCTGTGAAATCTTTATTTGACACTCAGGAGGCAAACCAACCTGCCTGTTTTCATTTTAATTTTTTTAATTTATTACAGTTTATTTACTTTGTATCCCAGTTGTATCCCCCTCCTAAACCTGCCCTCCCTCATCTTCTCCCATGTTCCTCCCCTAGTCCACTGATAAAGAAGTTCCTTCTCCCCTTCCACTTGAACCTAGCCTACTTCAAGTGGATCCCTAGTAAGGGGAACAGGGGCTGTCTCTGATCTGCCTTTTAATGCAACTGTTTGCCAAACCTTATAACAGAATTACAAATCCCTAAATTGTGTGCCTTGTGTATCCCAGTGATTGATGGCTGTTTCTTCCTTCCAGAAGATAAAACGGATATATAAATATGTCTATATACTGGGAAATAAATCCAGGGAGATACTCTCAACTGCTCCATGTGGGTGACTTCATATTGAGTTGTTAAGACTGCAAAGAATGTCCTATTAATACATTAATACCCTGTTCATGGTTAGTAATGATTATTCCTTGAGAGCAAACACCCTTATTATGCATACATTGGGAGACATGGAGACCGAAATGGCCAATAATGGTGAATATAGAACTCAAGATTCTTTTGTCATTTTAAGTCTTGCTCTATAAATGATGCCTAGCATCTCAGATCTTTATGAATTAATGTGCATGTTTGTGGAAGTAGCCAAAAACTCACATACATATACCTATGGATTCCAGATGTAAGCTTCAGATGCTGTTTCTTTTTTTGTTTGTTTGTTATTTTTTATTAATTACACTTTATTCACTTTGTACCCCCATAAGCCCCTCCCTTCTCCCCTCACGGTCCCACCCTCCCTACCCCTTCTTCACGCATGACCCTCCCCAAGTCCACTGATAGGAGAGGTCCTCCTCTCCTTCCTTCTGATCTTAGTTTATCAGATCACATCAGGAATGGCTGCATTTTCATCTTCTGTGGCCTGGTAAGGATGCCCTCCCCTCAAGGAGAGGTGATCAAAGAGCAGGCCAATCAGATTATGTCAGAGGCATTCCCTCTTCCCATTACTATGTAGCCCACTTAGACAGTAACCTGCCATGGGCTACATCTGTGCAAGCGTTCTAGGATATCTCCATGCCTGGTACTTTGTTGGAGTATGAGTCTCTGGGAAGACCCCTGTGTTCAAATTTTCTGGTTCTGTTGCTCTCTTTGTGGGGTTCCTGTCCTCTCCAGATCTTACTATTTCTCACTTCTTATATAAGATTGTTTTCATAGGCTATTTACATGTGTTCTGAGGTTCTGAACACAGGCAATCATGTTTTTGCATAAGTACTCTTCTCTGGGATCTGCCCAGAATACCTCATCATCTCTGGTGAACCAATATCTACTTTTTTTTTTTTTATTCCTGTGCTTGAATGTCTTGTGTCCCTATATTTCGACTTTATTATTGGGTTCTACTTCAGAGTCTAAGACATAGCAGAGATGCGATAAAGTTAAGGGAAGAGACATAAATATTTTTTCCCAACTTGATGTTTCCTGAAATGCCCAGACTTTCTGAATGAGGCAATACCAGCAAAAAATGAACACAAACTCAAGAGGTTGACAATATAAATTACAAGGGCCATTTATTTGCATTATAAAGCTACAAATATTGAGGATTGCTCACGTTTAGGACTATATTTCCTAGAAGAAAAGGAAAGCCTTCTTTCACTTTCCTGGTCCTGCTGAAATCCTGATGCTGTTCAAAAGTATAAGATCTCTTATAAGAGGGAGGTAGGAGGAGGATAGTATCAATGTAGGATATATTTTGGACTTAGGGAAAACTGAATGGTTAGTCTGGGCACACACTAAAATTAGCTGGAATACAAAGTGAATAAACTGTAATTAATAAAAAAATTAAAAAAAGAGGACAAAAATTTTAACTGTTAGAACAGAGTAGCCTCAGACTTCTAGTCAGTATATTGAGAGTTTGTGTTGCATGACCTTTCTCCTACCTGACTTCAGCCTAAGGACCAACACTTTACAGAAATAAATGTAAAAGATCCCGTATGGGTAGCTTTGGGTTTTTCAAAATCTCTTATTTTGCAATTGAAGAACATTTTAACATGGATAAAAAGGTGTAATGTTTTTAAGGTTATAGATGAAATCTTTACAAATCTCTTGAAGATAGCTTATATTATTAAACATTGCAGGATTTCTTTTTTTAAATTATTTTTATTTTTATTGGAGTTTATTCACGTTGTATCCCCCCTATAGCTCTCTCCCTCTTCCCCTCCCAATCCCATGCTCCCTTCCTCTTCCCCACCTGTGCCCCTCCCACAGTCCACTGATAAGGGAGGTCCTCCTCCCATTCCCTCTGATCCTAGTATATCAGGTCTCATCAGAAGTGGCTGCGTTTTATTCCCCTGTGGCCTGGTAAGGCTGCTCCTCCCACAGGGGGAGGTGATCAAAGAGCAGGCCAATCAGTTCCTGTCAGAGATAGTCCCTGTTCCCATTACTTTGGAGGCCACTTGGATACTGAACTGCCACAGGCTACCTCTGTGCAGGGGCTCTAGGTTATCTCCATGAGTGGTCCTTGGCTGGAATAATAGTCTCAGAAAAGACTCCTGTGGCCAGACACTTTGGATCTGTTGCTATCCTTGTGGAGCTCCTGTCCTCTCCAGATCTTACTATCTCCTACTTCTCATAAGATTCCCTGTACTCTGCCCAAAGTTTGGCTATGAGTCTCAACATCTGCCTCAATACCCTGCAGGGTAGATAGAGCCTTTCCGAGGCCCTCTGTGGTAAGCTCCTGTCCTGTTTCCTGTTTTCTCCCTCTTCTGATGTCCATAATTTTTGACTTTCTGAATGTGGATTGAGCATCTTAGCCAGAATCCTTTCTTGATTAGCTTCCTTAGTGTACAGATTTTAGTATGTTCATCCTACATTATATGTATAATATCCACATATGAGTGAGTATATACCCTGTGTGTCTTTCTGCTTCTGGGACACCTCACTCAGGATGATCTTTTCCAGTTCCTACCATTTACCTGCAAATTCATGATTTCCTTGTTTCTTATTGCTGAGTAATATTCTATTGTGTAGATGTACCACAATTTCTGTATCCGTTCCTCAACTGAGGGGCATCTGCACTGTTTCCAGCTTCATATCATATTTTTAGTGTGTTTATCTAGAAATTTTATAGCTTTTGTTGTCAATTACAGAAAAGACTTTTCTTTAAAGTGCTTTATCTAAGCTCTGAAATAGTTGTTCCTAAATTCAGTTATACAAGTCAAATTACTAGAAATACAACTTCCAAGTTGTGTCACAATTTTCTTCATTTAATGGTCTTGAATTTTTGGAGAATTTGTAATTAAACACTTTTACTTTGAAGTAGCCTGACTATAGTGGGCACAGCGGAAACCTTCTCTGATGTTCTACCATGTGACAGCAATTTGAGTTAATGCTCAAACAGCCCTGGAGACTTCTATGAATCCTTGCCATTAAGAAATGACATTTCCTGAATCAGGAGCCAGTGAAAGATGGCTTATAGGAACAGGCTCACTACTTCTTATTGTAAATAAGAAGAAAATTATTTGTATGCTTTTACTGACTTTGCAAGATGCAGTGGGAGAGTTGGTCATTGAGACATGGGTTCTGGGGTCTGCAAAGACTAAATCATGAAGGAATCATTTCAGAAAACATTGGTCAATCTTTATTCCTTATAATGAAACCCGTTCACTAAACTCGGAAATCTCACATTGCTATTTCTCTATCAGCCAACCCTCAAACCCCTACTAAACGTTTACAGTTGCCCAGAAATGCCCTGTAAAGAGTCAGTTTAGACTCTTGATATATTTAGCTGTCTCATGTCTTCCATGATCATATTACAGTGACCCCATGAGTTTTATAATACCAAATCTTTTGAAAGCTATCAGCCAGTTGCTGTATAAAATGATATTTCCATTTAATTTTACTTTTCTGATCTTCCTTTGTGATTAGACTTGGGTTATACACTTCAGGAGGAAGTCACAGGTACTGTTATGTACCCACTGGACTTTTCTCTTTACATACTCATAATGGTTATTAATGGTGTTTGCTTTCATTTGATTGAGAAGGCACCTGACAGATTTCTTTATATCTTGACTTCTAATGAGAAATAGAAAGCCTTCAATGGCCAACCGTGCTTTTGGTTTTGTTTCAGGTGAGGTCTCTTGTTGTTCCCTACCTAGTATTACAGGGTACCTGGTTCACCAGATTCCAGGGATTTTCATACCGCTGCCTCTCATCTTGCCAAAGGAGCAAAAGGATTATATATGTGCACTACCAAAACCAGGTGGACGTGTACTTTTTGTTCTCAAGCTTATCTGGCAAGTGCTTTACTCAAAGATGCCTCTCCTCTCCCCAGGGTCATTTGTAATGTTAATAGTGGAGTGGTGTCCCAGAAGACTAGACAGAGCAAGGTGCCCTGTCATTTAAAATAAAGCCTATTTCTGTTTGCGTTTTTTGATCAGCAGTCTGTGCCACCTGCTGTATGCAGACGTCAGGATTACCGAGTATCCCCATACATTTCTGTGAGGCTCTGCAGAAGTTCGTACACTTTCCCCAGCTATTCTTATGTGACATTCCACCTTTTCCAAGATTTCCAGTCACACTATCACCTCTCACATACAGCAGTTGCTCTAAAGATGTTGGGAGTAAATAAATCGATTGGTGGGTACATCTTAAGACCTGGATTGCAAGACAACATGTAACGTTTTACGAAAGCACCTGCAATTATTTATTTGGAAATGCTCTTCCACACAAGCCTACTTGATGGAAAATCTGCTGCCTAATTAAGGGTACTAAGTCACTGAAACACAAACTAAGGCTGGCCAATCAGCCAACTTTCTTTCATATTCTTATTTAATTTCACATTTTAACATAATTCATAGTGTATGTTCACAGTGACTGGGCTTCACAAACACATTTTCATATAAGTATCTGGTATACTTTGACTTAATCAAACCTCTTACTCTCCTCTTTCATCCCCTTCTTTCTCCCCCACACACAATTTATCAAATCCACAAATAAACCAGATTTTAATGTGGAATAAGTCTTCCATAGTTTCAAAAAGTTCATGTTCTAAGTTATCAGAATGTTCGGTTAACACTTTTAAATATAACAGCACTGACCTATTAATTAATCACTTATTTACCTATCTATTTATTTATTATTTTAACTGATAGGTTGCAACTGTGTAACCACAGATGGCCTGGTACTCCCAATGAAGTCCAATCTGGTCTCAAATTCACACGAATTTTTTTGTATTCGAATTCTTAATGCTGAGTTCACAAGCTTGAGCCACCATACAGCTTATACCATTGTTAAAGTCGGTTGAGTTTATCACAGTGTTATATACATAATTCTTGGAAATTTTAGACAAACCAGGGAACAACAGCAACCCCAAGTACAAACACTTAGTCCTGAGATGCCTGAGACCAGCCTGCAGGTAGCACTTCCGTATCATCTCACTGCTGAGATTCACACTTGATGAGCTATTCCTACATTTCCATGCTTTTTTTCCTATCTCTAAAAATGTTTTACATCTAAGTTCTTCTTGGTACATTCTTTTCTAAATCCAAAACATTGCGGGAAAGCCAGTGCACTGGTGTTTCTTTAACTTCGGTGATATTGCATTGACTATGAGCTAAACCAGAATGAATTCCAAAGGCAATGAAAGGATTACGTTAAGATATAATCTTGAAAATACTTAATAAACATCGGGAACTGGAACGCGTTACACCCAGCCAGGAATCCAACTGACTACTACTCAAAGTGGCCCCTGATGATAAGCCTACAAACACACAGAGGATGAATCCTTAGATTTGATCGTATTATCCCTCCGTTTCCCTAGCTACAAGGACGGAGATTTAGCCTGCGTGTCTCAGTGCCAACTCAAACAGCGCTAGGACTTACCACTTACAGCTGTGGCACGTGTCCCTCATCAGAAGGCTTTGTGAATGAAGATCATTAATCAAGCAGCCATCTCAAGAGGCTGCGCTGAGGCAAGAGCTGAGCTTGGAAGGTGTCTGGAAACTGCCAGGTGCAAAAGCGGGCAGTTACAGCATCGTCCATCAGTGCCTCGGTGTCTGAGGGCTTTCTAAATAACGGTTCTGGCCGGCACTCCAACTCTGGTTTCTGCATCTCTGAAAACTTCAGTCTCTTCCTTTCAGCTCCAAGACAGATCCTAACGTTTGCCTCAAGACAGACATTTTTTTTTAATCCAACTTTTTACACAAATTTATTTGGTTGCTTTGGGCAAGTTACTCAAATTATTTGATCCTTAATTTTCTCTTCCGTAATAAAGCAAGGGATCATTATGATCTATCTGCTGTCAGTGAGATAATTTTATTAGATGGCATAAGCAAAGATCCTTGCAGAGCCTGGCAGTACTAATTTTTATGACTTCTTTGTGAAAATATGTGTTATGCCTGCTTCTCCTGAGCACAATCATTTTCATATTAGTTTGCTAAATCACAATCTTGCCTACCTTGTTACACTGATTTTCAATGCTACCCCATGTATGTTTATATGAGTTTATAATTGTTTGTAAATATATCAAAATTTTTTACTCTGTGTATGTACACATATTTAAAATAATGCTAAGATAAACTGTGAGTTATTCTAAGTAAATGATATTTAACTCATTGTATGAATAAGCATTATTCTAAGTTTGTTTCTGACATGACTAATTCTGGAATTAAAAAATGTGGCTCATGCCAATGGCCTGTGAGTATTTTCATGGAATTAAATCTTATTGTATAATCCCACTGTCTCCTTGATCCTCATGATAGTTAAAATACAGTACAGCATCTACAAGGGAAAGCCAGAGTCATGAGATCATTTTTCTTTTACAATTTTATTTTGTAAATTACATTACAGAGTAACAGATTTCCATACAGGGATTTTACACGTTTTATTTGTATTGGTGTTACTAATGTTTCCCTCTTGTGATAATTTTCCTGTCTCCACTTCTCCTACTGTACCCTTTGCCTTTAGTATTGGTGCTTCTATTTCATTCTATTGTCCTTACCATTCCCTGCAATTAGTATTTCTTACATTTGCTCCAGATTCATGCCCCTTTTCTGTTTTCCTGGTATTAACTCATAACTACTCCCACCTGGATATACATATTTCATTGTTAGAGGGCAAGATCAACATGTGAGATTAAAGGGCCTCACCAACTGACAAATGTCATTGCGTGAAATTAGAATGATTGTGGCCTAAAAAAGAAATTATCAGATGATTAGACTGACAGCCTTTGGAATGGAAGACAGTCCTTGCCTTCTTAGAGTAGGTGTTCATTTCTCTTGGGAGTAATAAGTAACCAAGTTCTAATTCCTCAGCCAATTACTTAGACAAACTTGGGTATACAATTGCACTTTACCAAAGGTCAATTGTACACTTCCTAAAATATAAGAGTATAGGAGATAGCTGTCAAAATATGTTCAGTGATAGAAAACATGGGTAATCAGTACATACCTAAATACATTACAAATTAAGTATGCAATCTGAACTACTGAACAGTACTATGAATTTTGCATTCAGAAATATATGTTTATTTTTTTGTTTATGTATACAACATTGTGTTTCAGAATTGGCATACCTGATTATTATTTACATATAATGAAAGTGATAAAAACGAGTTGGCTATTATAGTGTGTAACTCTACTCCACCGATTTTTAATTAGAATATTTGTGACTACCCAGTGAGACAGAGGTGGTAAGTGCAGTGTTGCTTATAAAGATGGGAAGGTAGGTTCTTGAGAGACTGAATGATCGTGGTAATTGTGGACTGAATATATTCTTTACACATTAACATAAATATGAAAATGTATCATATCACCTCATGACTTGACATAATTAGCTCAGGTGAGGTCACATTAGACAGGAATGAGTTAATATAAGTGGCGATTGAATGTGTGTTTGTGGACATAGTCGTGAGTGGATGTAGTATATATAGGTGTGAGAAAGCCAAAAAGCAGATGCAGGTGTCATTTCTTCTGGGACTACCCCTGTCTTTTTTTCTGAGACAAGGTGTTTCACTGACCTGTAGCCCACCAAATAGGTTAGACAGCTGGCCAGTGAGTTCAAGCAATCTTCCTGTTTCTGCTTCTCTAGCATTAAGATTTCAGTTTTTTGCTACCATGTCTGTCTTTCATCACTTCAGTTGTAAGGATCTAATTCGGGTCTTCATACTTTTGAGGAAAACATTTTAATACCCTTTATCCATCTCTCCAGACCTATCATTAGTATCCAAAAAGAGAAAAGAGACAGAAACAAATACAGAGGAAATATGTATGGGGAAGGAGGGACAATAGAGATGAGCATTTCCAGTATTAACATAACACTAAAAAGTGGCAATGTAGGGTTCTTAGGACCTTCAATGTCCTTAGATACCTGTGGGAGATCAGGAGCTTTGAAACCTCCTGGGTGAAGTGCTCCAAGAAGTCATTTCCTTCGACAGCCCTTTTTTGAACTGAATGGCATGTCTTAATTGACAGTTTTGAACTAAAACTTAAAAAAAAAAGACTACAGAATAACACAGACATGAATGCAATGTAGAGACTATGCAGTAATGCAATAAGTCTATGGCAGGTTCATAAAAATATACAGTGACGGAGACAGGATGTTTGTTGAATTTATGGAAGGGCAGTTCCAAGAAATGGATATTTCTCTGCTAAAGTGCTGGTTTTGAGGAGATATGCTCCTCAGTATTTCCTTCTTTGACAAGGTGACAGATGGCTGAAATAAGATGAAAAAAAATCATTTGATTTGCAGTAGCCAAAAAAAATAACAATGTTTTTTTAAATTTTCTATTGAAACTTCAACTTGAAAACAACCATTTTCATAAACTTAAAGTGTGTAACATAGTATTATTAATTTTATACATACCATCACTTACTAGCAAATTGTAAGACATATATATATACATATATATATGTATATATATATACATACATATATATATATATATGTAAAATTACTAGACCTTCAGGATCATTGATTAGTAATTCTCAGTTTTCCTATCAGCCCAGCTCCTGAAAAGACTAATCAACTCTTACTCTATAGGTTTAGATATTTAAGATACTTCTTATCGATAAACTACTAGTTTATTTGTCCTTCTGTATATGACTGAACATATGTTTTTCAAGGTTTATCACACTTTTGCATGTTGTGGAATTATAAAAACTTCCTGATGGTTTTGTATGCATCTATAGCCCATATATGTCCTGGGATCTTCAGATTCTCAGTTCCTGAGGGAGGATACTGTGTCCCAGTCTTGTTCACAATTCTCAAACTCGTTATAATCCTAAAGCTAAATAACTCAGAAACTGAACAATAAAGGTTTGAATTATTAATGTAATACTTATTTCTGACTAAATTTACTTCCAAGGGAGTTTCCGCACCAATAATGACATGTCAGTGTGTAATTTGTACACAAGAACAATGCAAATAAACACATGTACACACTTGTATATAAGTACAGGCATTAATGTACAAACAAATGTACAGCACATGTGAATGCATCATGGTATGAACACATATTCAATATTTTGGAGAACAGAACGATGGCATGTAGAACGCCCAAAATCGATAAAAACAGAGGAGGTGGTCTGGAAACCTGTGACCCAGGGTATAGGATTTTGCGGTCAGCATGGGCTTTCAGGGAAAATAAGGCAGTTGAAAGCCTCTTTCTCCATAAGTAAAATGTTTATGTATTATTCAGAGTAGCAAATAATTGCAAAATGTCAACATTTCATTTTCCTCTTAAGAGCTTCTTTTTATTAGTGACCTAATTAACCATTAAGAAGAAAAGGATTTTTAACTGTAAATATAAAATGGGAAAGTGTTTTCCAGTAGCAATTTGTGATCTTAAAATGTCACAGGCAGACTCCTCTTGGAGGAGCGACCAACCAGCACCTTTCAAAATGACGTGGTGTCAAGAGCATGTGGCATGGATTTGTTTAGCTTCTATTTCATTTTTATTTTGTCTTTATTCTGGAACAAGCAATGCAAATATAGATATGGTTGCCCGAGAGATTTTTCTTTGCTTTTTGAAAACCCTTCAACATTTTTTTTCCCTGACAGCCTAGGAAAGGTTGGTTTTAATCTATTTAATTTGAAGCTGCATTCTCCCCAGATAATGACACATTTTCTTTTCTGTTACATGAATACATATGGGAAAATGCAGAAGATTCCCTCCTCTCTTTAAAACACATACACACACACACACACTCAATCCCTAAACCTAGCTTGTTTTTATGCTGTACATACTCTACATATACAGATATGATAAATATATACTAACAGGCACACATATATTTTTATGTTTAACCTACATATGTTTATATGATAAATATAACTATTCTCAACATAAATGCACATATAAATGAGTTGCCACATAAATCACTAAGATAAACTTAGTCATGTAACTATAGGACCTACATGGGACAACCAAGTATCATAGACATATCTCTCATACATATATGACAACCAAGTGTCATATACATATCATGTCATATACATACATATGTATGTGTATGTTAATTTTAAAGGTTTTCATGATGCCAATATTAAGGTATGCTACCTCTGGGGAGATATCATTTGAAATCTCTGAAAAAGATTTTCAGAGATTTGTTACATGTGGCAGTGACCTGCCTTTCATATTGTCTCCTCAGTGGGAACAGAGATGGGCAAAGCAGATATGGTGTGAAAATAAAAACAAATGCCTAACACCAATAAGACTTCTTTCAAAAGCACTAATCCTTGAACTGTGCTGCAATTACAACACTGTGATGGGTACAGACAAGGCAGCCCAGTCTGTCTCCAGGCTCAATGGGAGACCTTTTCTCAAGTAATAAGAGAGGGATAGAACAGGACTCCAGACATTCTTCAGTGGATTCTATGCATGTGTCTCCACACGGTAAATGAGGAAATAAATAAAAAACTATATACATGCATATACTCATAATATTTTGATGACCAAGTTATTTTTTGCTCATGTTGTATGGCCTCTATACCCCAATGAGATAACAGTGTTTTATAATCAGAAAGAAAAAAATAATGAAAGCCTTTCCCTCCTTGCAGGGGAGATAGCAGTAGTAGTGGCAATCAAAATCAGAGTCTAGACAACACAGTTTATTATTCAAATCAAAATAGATTAAACCACTTTCCTATTCCCTTATAGTGTCAAAGTAATCAAATCTGTCTTCACCCAGCCTGCCATGCTTACCTGCAGTGTTTCTGATAATCTCTGGGAGAAGAGTATCTTTTTCTATCTTCTCTTTAGTTACTCCCTTTTCCATCACCAAGCATAAATGATGGAGGTGCTAATTTAGAGCATAAGTGAATTCATATTCAGGAATTCCAATTATTAGAGCCAAGGATACACAGAAAAACCCTGTCTCAAAAAATAAGCACATACACACAAAGAAAAAGAAAACAAAAACAAAAACAGGAAAGATTTGCAGTTATTTAGCTAATAACTGTAATTGAAAGTGTCAAATATCACTATTGACTAAAGTATTGAGGTCCTACTAAGTGGCAAACAATGTTTCATGCTCCTAGAGAGAGCAATGACAGAAAATTCTGCCATATGGAAACCTCCAGACTCGAGAGCCCAGGGCACAGTCCAGTGTTTGCATACATGTGTTCAGATGAAGGTGCCATTAAAAAGTCACTGGGGAATCTGATCAAATCTGTCCAGGAGTCTTTAAATATCATGAGCCTTTTCCCCCCTCTTTGGACTTTATTTACCAAATATAGGTACTTTGCAAAGATCACTGTGTAGATGTAGAAAATAAACACAAACATTGGGCCATCACAGTGCCTACAAAGACTACCACTGTTCACATAAACTCACACATTGTGGCGACTCCTTCTGGAGTAAAATAATTAACTATTTAAGAAGTCTCCCACACTTTCATTTCCGGTGTCCCAAATCTGTGAGTAGAAAACAGGGGAAACCCTTGTGCTTTCTGAATAGGCCTGTGAGCAAGTAAGGGCACCTTCAAATGAGTGCATGTAGCACCTCAGATCCAGGGTCCCTATATACTAGCAGCCAGTTAATGGATCCCTCCCACCCACACTCCTACTCTGGGAAAGAAAGGGATCCTTGGGACAGCATTCTCAACATTGAAGCCCCTGTTCTCTGGGTCTCCCAGTAGAGTCCAAGCAAACAATTCCTGGAACGCAGACAATCTTAATACTAGGAAGACATACAACAGGCCTGTGCATGCACATTGCACCCATGAACAGTGCCAACACCGCCTCCCGCACATTATGCTTAAACTTCACCTCTCCAGACATTTACATGCTCTAGCACCCTGTCCCTCAAGGCAGACTTCCAAGCACACTCCCTTTGCGACCTTCCTCCCTTTCCTACAACTGAAACACTAACATCTCTCATGTTGGTGGACATCTCTCATTTTCCTGAAGAATACTCCAGACACCACAGACAGATGGAGCCCACCTGAAGTACAGACTCCAGGAACAAACAGCCAAGGTTATGGATTAGCAGATGGCTAGAGGTCAACATAGGAACACATTCAATGAAAATCAGGACATTATGGCTTCACCTGCAACCCCCAAAATCAATGGATATACTAATTCATTGGAAACACAGGAAAATGATCGCAAATCTATGCTTATCCCCTTATTAGAGGCATAAAAGGAGGAAACAAACAAAGCTCTCAAAGAAATACAGGTAACTACAGCCAAAGAAATAGAGGCACATGCAGAGGCATGAGTAGTAGCATATAGAGAGGAAATGAATTTTTTTAAAAAAGAGGTCTTCATGAAAAGACAGGAATCCACATTCAAAAAGATGAAGGAAATGGTGCAAGACATGAAAACAGAATTAGAATCAATACAGAAAACACAAAACAGAGAAAACCCTGGAGCTTGAGGACTTGGGGAAAAGATGAGGAACCACAAAGGTAAGCATCACCAACAGAATACAAGAGATGGAAGAGAGAATCTCAGGTACTAAAGATACCGTTGCAGGAATTGATACTTCTCTTGGAAGAAAAGTTAAATCGGGTTGATCTTTTCAGGCAAATGGTGGGAACTAGAAAAGATTATCCTGAATAAGGTATCCCAGAGGCAGAAAGACACACATGGTAAATACTCACTTATACATGGATATTAGACATGTAATACAAGCTAAATATTCTAAAATCTGTATGCCTAAATAAAGAAGCTAAGCAAGAAGGACCCTGGGTAAGATGATCAATCCTCACTCACAAAGGCAAAAGGGAAAGACATTGGAAGAGGGAGAAAACAGGGAACAGGACAGAAGCCTACCACAGAAGGCCTCTGAAAGACTCTACCCAGCAAGCTATCAAAGCAGATGCTGAAACTCAGTCAAACTTTGGGCAAAGTGCACAGAATCATATGAAAGAAGGGGTAGATAGAAAGACCTGGAGGGGTCAGGAACTCCGCAAGTAGAGCAACAGAACCAAGAAATCTGGGTTCAGGGATTTTTTTCTGGGACTGATACTCCAACCAAGGACTATGAATGGAGATAACCTAGAACCCCTGCACAGATGTAGCCCATGGCAGCTCAATGTCCATATGGGTTCCCTAGAAATGAGAACAGGGGCTGTCTCTGACATGAACTCAGTGGCTGGCTCTTTGATCACCTCTTCCTGATGGGGGAGCAGCCTTACCATGCCACAGAGGAAGAAAATGCAGCCAGTCCTGATGAGACCAGATAGGCTAGGGTCAGAGGGAAGGGGAGGAGGACCTTCTTTATCAGTGGACTGGGGGAGGGCAAAGGTGGAGAAGAAGAAGGGAGGGTGGGATTGGTAGGGGAAGAGAGAGGGGGCTGCAGCTGGGACACAAACTGAATAAATTGTAATTAACTAAATTTTTTAAAAGAATAAAAATTTTAAAAAAGAAGTCATTTCAGGCTCCAGTTTGTTTATGAGCATATCAGTCTTGCTGAAATCTAGAAGTACAACTCTCCTCCTTTAGGATGAATGATAACCCAGGTACCTATTCTCTATCTGTTCTCTGATTTCAGACTTCTTGTTCTCATAAAAAAAAAAAAAAAAAAAAAAAAAAAAAAACACTTATGTTGGGTCTTTTTTAATGCTACATGTTGTAATCTACCTGCACACATATGTTAATTTACGCATGTTAATATGCAAGCATATATATGTAAGCACAAAGATGGACATTTGTAGGCTTGCTGGCTATGCCTTACTGGTCAGCTAAAGCTAGCATATGTCCCAAAAGCCTGTCTTTAGCAAGGCCATTTCTGAAATGACTGATAATTCCCCAGGTGAGCTTTTGATATAACAGATGTTAAACATGATGAGTATATCGTCACCTAAAACACTGAGGCCATGACCACCCTTCCTGAGCATGGACTATTCCCTCCCCTTTGGGAAGCTGTTATCCCTTCCAACACCACCAGAAACACTGGAGAACCTTAAATCACAGATGAAACTTTTACAAGCAGCCAGCAACTCCACCTGAATCTCTTGCGTTCCAGATGGTCTTTTGCAGAGCCAAATGGAACTTTAGCTTATTTCACATGTAAATACTCTTCTGGTTACCAGGTTTTTGCTACATGTGCTTCCTCTGAACCCTTTGTGGGTCCTCATGAAAACCACTTATTCCACTATGACCAACAGCTCAACTACATCTCATCTTTATCTTTTCTGTTTCTTTGCTCACTGTGGTCTTTAGTACAACCATTCCTAAGTTAGTTTTCAAAAATTCTCCTCCCAGGAGATTTTTTTAACATAAACTCTTGCAATGTTTGAGGCTTCTAGTTGTTAAGTTTAGAGTGTAGAGATCTGAGGTGGTAGAAACACACTTCCTGTAGAAACATCCTCAAAGAAAGCTCATTCTTGGAATCAGATGTGTGTTTTTGAAATATTTCCATTTTGATAGCTTGAAGACTGAAGAATTACGTGGAATCTTAATCATGTAATGTCTTCCAAAAACTTTTTTTTAAGCAATCAAAAGATAAATCGATGCCCACAAGTTCATTTCCTCAAAAGTATAACTTTCGTGGACTTATACTATGGAATCCAAGTGTCGCTTTTCGGCTTTCTGCTGCTGCTCTACATCTTTCCAACTTCCCCCATAAATAAACCAGCCACCATCACTTACTTATGGCTGTAGGACTCGGCGCCTTTCCAGTTGCTGTGCCAATCATTGTTCTAACATCGGTTTGCAAGTGAGCACCCGCTCATAACCTCAGCAATAATGGGTGGATTCTCTTTATATAAAATTCGAATCCACAGAGTACATGTCTGATGTATTTCTGAGTCCCTACGCCTCATAGTTAACCTCCCAACTCCCTTTTCATCACTGTTATTGGCCTTTGTGGCAATCTTTCCAAACAGTACACCTAGTCTTTTCTTTGACTTTGAATTTAGAGTCTTCTTTTCAGGATTTAACCCTTCTGGCTCTTCTGTGTCATGGAAGATTTAATTAAAATGTCTTCTGCTGCAGAAGCCCTCTTTCATCACTCATTTCTGAATAACCCTGTACCCTGTTATACCACATAGTGATTTTTATAACAGTTAACACAAATATTATGATGGTCAGCCAGTGGAATTCTCTCCATGGATAATTTATAAAATCTTATTTGAACCCACATCACTGGAATGTAGTTTTGTTAATTCAGATTATTGATTTTTGAGATTCAGTTTACATCTGAGGTTAATTGTCACTATTTAATATCATGGACCAGAACTGAGCTGTTTGGAAATATTTAAGACAGTATTTTCCACTAAAAAATTTCAAGTATGCTGTCAACGTGTATGGCCTGTACTAGGGGAAGAATAACATGATTGTAAGCATAAACCGGACCAGATTTTAAGCAATACATCATAAAAACTTGCCACTCCACTGATATGTGACCTTTATAGCTAGTAGCATTTAAAATCATATTCTTACCCAGTGCTGCATGTCACACTCATTAAAATAACAATTAACCCTATAGACTGCATAGTGCCTTCAGTATATTTTACAAGAGCAGCCCATGATTTCATTTCATGCAGAATGAATAGGAAAGGTCAGGCTGATAACTCAACTATTTTCCTTTTCTAAGTCACCATATGAACAGGAGAAATACCAGCATAATTAAATTCACAGGAACATGAGCCAACAACTTCAACTTCATAAGAAAGACAGAGATAGTGAAAATAAAGGCAGAAGAATTCACCTGTAGGTTGGCATAGTGATAGATAAGGAACTGGAGTCTAGCAGCCACAGATATGAGATGGATGAAAGTCCCAGTCTGCACATATAAAATTTCAAATATGAGTTTATTCATCAGCTTTATTAAATAACTTTGCATCTCAGGGTCATTTGCAATTGTGTTAATGAGTCTATATTAATGCAGTAGGTGGATTGCTATACATAACTGTTATTTGATACTCAATTCACAAATAGGTATTTCTATTTTAAATTACTATAATAAAACCATTAGAGTTGAAAGATATTAGTATTATGCTAACAAATCTAACAGGGAAAAGAAAAGAATGGTATGACTAAAATGAGGGGAGAGATCTCAGTTGTAAATACTGTTCATAATCCACTGCATCATCTTCCATTCATAACAATATCAAGAAAAAAAAAGTAATTCCGCTTTTGAAAAATGTATCACTTTTGGTAGTAAAACTACTAAGCAAAATAAAACCTAATTGTGTGTATTTGAGTTAAAATCCTGAAAGTACTTTCTTTTTAATTTCAGAAACTACCCAAAATTTCCTCCAGTAGAGACTAAATATTCTTTTTTTTTAATCTTTTATTTTTTTATTAATTACACTTTATTCATTTTGTATCCCCCCATGAGCCCCTCCCTCCTCTCCTGCCGATCCCACCCTCCCTCCCCTTTCTGCATGCATGCCACTCCCCAAGTCCATTGATAGGGGAGGTCCTCCTCTCCTTCTTTCTGATCTTAGTCTATCAGTTCTCATCAAAAGTGGCTGCATTGTCCTCTACTGTGGCCTGGTAAGGCTGCTCCCCCCTCAGGGGGAAGTGATCAACGAGCAGGCCAATCAGATTATGTCAGAGGCAGTCCCTCTTCCCATTACTATGGAACCCACTTGGACACTGAACTGCCATGGGCTACACCTGTGCAGGGGTTCCAGGTCATCTCCACAAATAGTCCTTGGTTGGAGTATGAGTCTCTGGGAAGTTCCCTGTGTTCAAATTATCTTGTTCTGTTGCTCTGCTTGTGGAGTTCCCGTTCCCTCCAGCTCTTACTATTTCCCACTTCTTACATAAAATTCCATTCACTCTGCCCATCAGTTGGCCATCAGGCTCAGCATCTGCTTTGACAGTCTATACTGCAGAAGCTTTCAGAGGCCCTCTGTGGCAGGTTTCAAGGTGGTTTCCTGTTTTCTTCTGGCTTTCAGAGGCCCTCTGTAGCGGGTTCCAAGGTTGTTTCCTATTTTCGTTTTCTTCTGATGTCCATCCTCTTTGCCTTTCAGGATGGGGATTGAACATTTTAGTTAGGGTCCTCTCTTTTGCTTAGTTTGTTTAGATGTACAGCTTTTAGTGGGTTTATTCTATGTTGTATGTTTATATGAGTGAGTATATACCGTGAGTGTCTTTTTGCTTCTGGGTCAACCAACTCAGGATGATCCTTTCCAGGTCCCACCATTTACCTGCAAATTTCATGATTTCCTTATTTTTCATTGCTGAGTAATACTCCATTGTATAGATGTACCACAGTTTCTGCATCCATTCTTCAGTTGAGGGGCATCTGGGTTGTTTCCAGCTTCTGGCTATTACAAATAAAGCTGCTACAAACATGGTTGAACAAATGTCCTTGTTGTGTACTTGCGCCTCTTTTGGGTATATGCCTAGGAGTGGTATGGCTGGATCTTGAGGAAGCGCTATTCCTAGTTGTCTGAGAAAGCGCCAGATTGATTTCCAGAGTGGTTGTACCAGTTTACATTCCCACCAGCAGTGGAGAAGGGTTCCCCTTTCTCCACAACCTCTCCAGCATGTGTTGGCCCTTGAGATTTTCATCTTGGCCATTCTGATGGGTGTAAGGTGAAATCTCAGGGTTGTTTTGATTTGCATTTCCCTAATGGCTAATGAGGTTGAGCATTTCTTTAAGTGCTTCTCTGCCATTCGATATTCCTCTGCAGAGAATTCTCTCTTTAGCTCTGTTCCCCATTTCTTAAGTGGATTACTTGGTTTGTTGCTTTTCAGCTTGTTTAGTTCTTTATATATATTGGATATGAGTCCTCTGTCAGATAGAGGGTTGGTGATGATTCTTTCCCAATCTGTAGGCAGTCGCTTTGTTTTGATGACGGTGTCCTTTGCTTTACAGAAGCTTTTCAATTTCATGAGGTCCCATTTATTGATTGTTGCTCTTAGAGCCTGTGCTGTTGGTGTTCTGTTCAGGAAGTTTTCTCCTGTACCAATGAGTTCTAGGGTATTCCCCACTTTTTTTTCTAGCCGATTTAATGTGTCTGGTTTTATGTTGAGGTCTTTGATCCACTTGGACTTCAGTTTTGTGCAGGGTGATAAGTATGGATCTATTTGCATTTTTCTACATGTAGACATCCAGTTGGACCAGCACCATTTGTTAAAGATGCTATCTTTTTTCCATTGTGGTCGAAGGAGATCAAGGGGATACAGATGGGAAAAGAAGAAGTCAAATTATCACTATTTGCAGATGATATGATAGTATATATGAGTGACCCCAAAAACTACCAGGGAACTCCTACAGCTGATAAACACCTTCAGCAAAGTGGCCGGATATAAAATTAACTCAAAAAAATCAGTAGCACTCCTGTATACAAAAGACAAAAGGGCTGAGAAAGATATTAGAGAAAAAACACCATTCACAATAGCCACAAATGACATAAAGTACCTTGGTGTAACCCTAACCAAGCAAGTCAAAGAATTGTATGAAAAAAATTTCAAGTCTCTGAAGAAAGAATTAGAGGAAGATATGAGAAGATGGAAAGATCTCCCATGCTCATGGCTTGGCAGGATTAACATAGTAAAAATGGCCGTCTTACCAAAAGCAATCTACAGATTTAATGCAATTCCCATCAAATTGCCAACACAATTCTTTACAGACCTGGAAAGAAAAATTCTCAACTTCGTATGGAATAACAAGAAACCGAGAATTGCTAAAACAATCCTCTACAATAAAAGATCTTCTGGAGGTATCTCCATCCCTGATCTCAAGCTGTACTATAGAGCAACAGTTATAAAAACTGCATGGTACTGGCATAGAAACAGAATGGTGGATCAATGGAATCGAACAGAAGACACAGAAATAAACCCACACACTTACGGACACCTGATTTTTGACAAAGATGCCAAAACCATACAATGGAGACTAAATATTCTTAATGGAAGAATCCCTGTGTGTCCTGGGTTAACCACCATATTGTAATATAGATTAGTATATTAAACTGGTAAACTCAAAGGAAAATATTAACAAAATTGGGATATTGGAAAGAATTTGGGATTTATACAGATGATTCTTTGACTAACACGATCTATGTTACAGGCCTGTTTGTTAGTCATTTGGTTTGAATTGATGATATCTAATTATGATATCATCACCAGCTCTAACTGTATGCAAAACTGGAAAATGGAAGCTCCCGTTGTTCAAATGAGAAGTCTAGTAGATCCTTGCAGCCCATGAGTTCTGCCATCTCATAGACTGTGTGTCACTTGCACAGTTAGGCTTCAGACACTTGAAATAACAATTTAAGGAGTAAAATTTTACGACCACTGCTTCAGAAGTTTCAGTTGATAGATGTTTGTTTTCATTGTTTTTAGGCAATGCAGGGAATTAATTTTGAGCAAGTTACAGGGCTTTTGTACCATGAAATTAAGAGGAAAGGGGAAAAGAAAGAGAAAGAGAGGAATAGAAAAGGGTAAAATAGAAGAATACAAGGAAAGATGGAAAGAAGATGAAGAGAGAATGAAAGAAGAGAAAAGGAAGGAGATGGCAGAGGGGTGTCAAACTATCTACAACATGACTGTTTGACTCAGGATTTTTAAAAAATATCCTCAAGGAAGATCCAGGCAAACAGAAAACATCTTATGGGTATTTCATAATTGGTGAAAAAAGGTAATTGACCTATTACTAAGTCAGCTAAGAAAACCTGACTTGAGCTCATGTCTTCATGGGAATGTACTGTGTATTTGCAATGCAGTTTAATCTTTGCTGGGCTCTAGCAGAGGCTTCACCCAGAGAGGGAAAATGTTCAATGCTCTGTAAATAAACACCTCCAAAACAAAAATCAAATCCGGTCAACACTGTGTTTCTCTAGTCAAAAAGAGGGAGGGGAAAAAAAAAGAGGGAGGGGAAGTAACCGGAAAGGAAAAGAACAGGAAGGAAGGAAGATGAACAGAGATAAATTAAAGGGGGAAAGGACAGTTGAAGGAAAGAAGTACAAAATGAGAGGCAAGAAGGAGGAAAAGGGCAGTGGAGAGTTAACTCATAATCACCTTCAAACATATAGTGTCTGTTAGACTCCACCTCCTAATTATTTTATCATCTATACATAAAGCTTCAGCCTAACGACTGCCATGCAGGCTGAGGGAATTAAGATCTACATGATATAATATTGTTCCCACATGAAACTGTCTATCTCTTCAGGTTTCTTCTTTGTTAGTAAACCTCTCAACCGTTCCCCACCAGAGGGTTTCCATTCCTTTACTTCAAAAATAGGTTTTACCTGAAAATTTTCTCTCAATTCAGTTTAATAACTTATCTTTATAACTGCAACATTATGTGTGTGATACACTGGCACTCTCTAATTAAGATTCCTTACTGTTTTGCTAGGTAGGTACCATATTGATAGTCTAATCCCAATTTTGTTGGCCTTTACTCAGGTACCTCTTCACTGCCATGCATTCATTTGCAAGTGAATTGTTTCATTATTTTTCTAATTATATCATGTAATTTTTGCAAATCCCCTTATGGAAAAGTCATCACTTTACTTGGCATAATGTTCTAGAAAGTTTGTGTTCACCATCCATTTCCCAAGGCATAGCTTTGTGCCCATTTTCCCACATTTGATGTTCTTGTCTTTACTGTGGTGTATGTATGATTTCCCTTTCGTTTGCATATGTAGTGAGTTTTCTCCAAGAATAATCAGTTTCTCCTAATTGAATTGGATTTAGCTTCTGTCTCAGGGTCGTTATGCTGAGAAGAGACACCATGACCATAGCAACTCTTATAAAGGAAAACAGTAATTGAGGCTGGCTTCCAGTTCAGAGTTTCAGTCTATTATGGTCATGCAGGAAGCCTGGCTTCGTGTAGGCAGACATGGGGCTGCAGAGGTTGCTGAGAGAGAGCTCTACATCCAGATCATCAGGAACCAATAATCAGAATGAGAGAAAGACTGGACCTGGCTTGGGCACTTGAAACATCAAAGTCCACCTAGAGTGAGAAACTTCCTCTAAGAAGGCCATGCCTGTTGTTTTAAGGTCACACCTTCTAACAGTGCCACTCCTTAGCAGACTATGGGGGCCATTATCATTCAAACACCACAGCTTCTTATTTTCTCCTCTGAATTTTATAGCAAAGGAGTTCCTTCCCTTGGAGATTAATCATATGCTCTTCTGATTTATCTCTGAGGTTTCTACCAAATAATTTTCTTTGGCTAGCCCAACTAGAGCATAAGTATATAACTGGAGAATTTTTCCTAAATATACCCCAAGAAGAGCCAGGCAAGTAGAGAAGAGCCAGACAAGTAGAGAAGTAGAGAAGGTTCCGTGAGTACTTCATAGCTGATACCAAAGAAAAGACGACTATTAAGTTATTGTGAGTTCAAGACTTGATGAGTCTGAATCTTAAATGGAGCCAAGTACATCTCCTAGCTTTCTAAGGAGATTAAAATTTTGCTTGGCTCCATGACCGATACGATGGTGAGAAGACCACTTGCTGTGCTGTTTATCAAAACCATGGTGTTACTGTTGAATCCCTAACATTTTTGGTGTTTGGCACATCATAGATCATATTAAGCATAAAAAATGCAAAACACAAAACAAAACAGAACAAAACCCTGTTATCTTTATGCTTGATAAGGGCATTATGTTTTGCATGATGTATTTCTACTTGGATCTTAGGCACTGTCTTCTCTTTACACTGAAGTTTGCTAATTTTAGTGTATAATACATTTTGAGATACCCAAGGGTGTACCTGAATTAGAGAGACAATGTTTCCTTGTGTAACAAGTGTAGAGTGACTGCCATTTGGTACCCACCTTCTGAAGTATTTCCTGAAATCACTTCTGCACCACAGATTGAGAAGGTGTGACACAGAGAACTTAAATAATTTCTGAACAATACTATGAGATGAAGCTAGTATTTGTCATTGGCTCATACATTCTTGTGTCTAAACTGTTGTGTTACTTTCTTCATACTCGTGGGTATTTTTTTTTAAAGTTCCTTTGTATTTGTTTATTTTAAATGTCCTGCTGCATTGTTGGAAAAATATTGATAAAAATAATTTAATCAGGGGCTGGAGAGATGGTTCAGAGGTGAAGAGCACTGGCTGTTCTTCCAAACATCCTGAGTTTAATTCCCAGCAACCACATGGTGGCTCACAACCATATATCATGAGATCTGGTACCCTTTTCTGGCATGCAAACACATATGCTGGCAGAATGCTGTCTAATAACATAAATATATCTTGTGAAAAATAATTTAGAAATTAGGGAAACTACAACCTTCACAGCAGCCACAAATAACATAAAGACCCTTGGTGTGACTCTAACCAAGCAAGTGAAAGACCTGCTGGAAAAAGACTTCAAGTCTCTGAAGAAATTGCAGAAGATATCAGAAGATGGAAAGATCTCCCGTGCTCATTGATCAGTAGGATTAGCATAATGAAAAAGGCCATCCTGCCAAAAGCAAATACAGATTCAATGCAGTTCCCATCAAGATACCAACACAATACTTTTTTTTAAATTACAGTTTATTCACTTTGTTTTCCAGGTTTAGCCCTCTCCCCTCCCCTCCCCTCCCAATCCCACCTCTCTCCCTCTTCTTCTCTTATGCCCCTCCCCAAGTCCAATGATAGGGTAGGTCCTCCTCTCCTTCCATCTGACCTTAAGTCTATCAGGTCTCATCAGGACTGGCGTCTTTATCTTCCTCTGTGGACTGGTAAGGCTGCTCCCCCCTCAAGTGGAGGTGATCAAAGAGCCAGTCATGAGTTCATGTCAGAGATGGTCTCTGTTCTTTATTATTATTATTATTATTATTTACACTTTATTCACTTTGTATCCCCCCATAAGCCCCTTCCTCTTCCCCTCCCGATCTCATCCTTCCTCCCCCTTCTTCACGCATGCCCCTCTCCAAGTCCACTGATAGGAGAGGTCCTCCTCTCCTTCCTTCTGATCCTAGTCTATCAGATCTCATCAGGAGTGACTGCATTGTCATCTTCTGTGGCCTGGTAAGGTTGCTCTCCCCTCAGGGGGTGATGATAAAAGAGCAGGCCTATCAGATTATGTCAGAGGCATTCCCTCTTCCCATTACTATGTAACCCACTTAGACACTAAACTGCAATGGGCTATTCTATTCAGAGGTTCTAGGATATCTCCATGCCTGGTATTTGGTTGGAGTATGAGTCTCTGGGAAGACCCCTGTGTTCAAATTTTCTGGTTCTGTTGCTCTCCTTGTGGGGTTCCTGTCCACTCCAGATCTTACTATTTCCCACTTCTTACATAAAATTCCATTCACTCTGCCCAACAGTTGGCCATACGTCTCAGCATCTGCTTTGATAGTTTGCAGAGCAGAGCCTTTCAGAGTCCCTCTTGGCGGGTTTCTAGCTTGTTTCCTGTTTTCTTCTTCTTCTGATGTCCTTCCTCTTTGCCTTTCAGAATAGGGATTGAGCATTTTAGTCAGGGTCCACTCTCTTGATTAGTTCCTTTAGATGTACAGATTTTAGTAGGTTTATCCTATATTACATGTCTATATGAGTGAGTATATACTGTGTGTGTCTTTCTGCTTCTGAGACAGCTCACTCAGGTTGATCCTTTCCAGGTCCTACCATTTACCTGCAAATTTCATGATTTCCTTATTTTTCATTGCTGAGTAATATTCCATACCTGTTCTTATTATTGGGGAATCCTCTTGGACACTGAGCTGCTATGGACTACTTTTGTGCAGTGGTTCTAAGTTATCTCCATGTATGGTCCTTGTTTGGAGTCCCAGTCTCAGAAAAGACCCCTATGCTCAGATATTTTGTTTCTGTTGCACTCCTTGTGGAGCTCTTGTTTCTTCTAGGTCTCCCAATTCTTTCATAAGATTTCCTGCATTCTGCAAAAAGTTTGGCTATGAATCTCAGCATATGTTTTGATACACTGCTGGGTAGAGTCTTTCAGAGGCTCCTTGTGATAGGCTCCTGTTCTGTTCCCTGTTTTCTCCCTCTTTTGCTGTCCATCTCATTTGCCTTTCTGAATGTATATTGAGCATCTTACCAGGGTCCTCCTTCTTGATTAGCTTCCTTAGGTGTACAAATTTTAGTATAATAATCCTATATTACAACACAATTCTTTACAGACCTTGAAAGAACAATTCTCAGCTTCATATGAAGAAACAAAAACACCCAGAATTGCCAAAACCATTCTGTACAACAACAGATATTCTGGAAGTATCTCCATCACTGATCTCAAGTTATACTACAGATCAATAGTAATAAAAACTGCACGGTACTGGCATAGAAATAAAATGGTGGATCCATGGAATCAAATAGAAGACCCAGAAATAAACCGACACACCTAAGGATACTTGATTTTTGACAAGCCAAACCATATGATGAAAAAAAAGACAGCATCTTCAACAAATGGTGCTGGTTTAACCGGATGTCTACGTGCAGAAAAAAATGCAAATGGATCCATATTTATCACCCTGCACAAACTAAAGTCCAAGTGGATCAAAGACCTCAACATAAAACTATACACACTAAATGGGCTAGAAGAAAATGTGGGGAAGAGCCTAGAACTCATTGGCATAGGAGACAACTCCTTGAACAGAACATCAACAGCACCAGGCTTTAAGATCAACAATCAATAAATGGGACCTCAAGAAACTGAAAACTTCTGTAAAGCCAAGGACACTGTCATCTGAAGAAAACAACAGCTACACACTTTGAAAGGATCACCAACTCTATATCACCAACAGAGGGCTAATATCGAGAATATATAAAAACTCAAGAAGTGAAAAAGCAACAAATTAAGTAATCCAATTAAAAATGGGGTACCATGTGCATAGCTGTTTTATTCATACTAGCCAGAACCTGGAAACAACCCAGTTGGCTTTCAGTAGAGGAATTGATATAGAAATTGTGGTATATTTACACAATGGAATACTACTCACCAATTAAAAACAAGGAAATCATGAAATTTGCAGGCAAATGGTGGGAACTAGAAAAGATGATCCTGAGTGAGGTATCCCAGAAGAAGAAAGACACACATGGTATATACTCACTTATTAGTGGGCACTAGACATACAGTATAGGATAAACTTACTAAAATATGTGCACCTAAATAAGCTAAGCAAGCAAGAAGCTAAGCTAAGCTAAGCTAAGCTAAGCTAAGCAAGAAGGAGGTCCCAGGGTAAGATGCTCAATCCTCACTCAGAAAAGCAAATGGAATAGATATCAGAAGAGGTAGAAAACAGGAAACAGGACAAGAGCCTACACAAAGGACCTCCAAAACACTCTACCTAGCAGGGTATCAAAGCAGACACTGAGGCTCATAGCCAAACTTTGGGCAGAGTGCAGGGAATCTTATGAAAGAAGGGGGAGATAGAAATATCTGGAGGGGACAGGAGCTGCACAAGGAGAGAAAAAGAACCAAGAAATCTGGACTCAGGTGTCTTCTCTGAGACTGGTACTTCACCCAAGGACCATGCATAGACATACTCTAGAATCCCTGCACAGATGTAGCCCATGGTAGCTCAGTGTCCAACTGGGTTCCCTAGTAAGGGAAACATGGACTGTCTCTGACATGAACTCAGTGGCTGGCTCTTTGATCACCTCCTCCTGAGGTTTTAAATTAAGTTTTAAGAACTTGAAAAACGAATAAACATCAACATGAATTTTATGCTTTCTAAAGCACTTATAAGGTTTCTGGTTTAGTCAAGATGACTCTCTGGTTGGGTTTACAAACTATTTCCTGGGAATTTTCAGTTATGTTAATTAAATTCTTCCTAAAAACAATTGTGGTAGGACCCATAAACTTCAAATGCATATAGACATGTCCCCAAATTGTAATGTTTAGATTCATATTATGATTTTGGACAGATGTTGGTTAGCAAGCATTTTAGCATCTTGCCCTATTCTTTCCCATCTTCCTTTTACTTAAGGAAGTAAAGGCAAGTATGAGAACAAAGTCTTCTTCAGAAACTCAGAAAGATTAGTCTCAGGGGTCTTTATATGGACTATATTTTATGTTTTGAAAGAAAATACAATTATATCATTTTACCTTGCTTTTTTCTCCTTCCCATGCTTCCTATGCAGAAGACCTCTTCTACTCTATGTGGAATCAGTGGATTGTTTTTAATTGTTGTTACATATCTGTGTGTGTGTGTTTGCATGTCTATGTCTAAGTATGTGTATACGTACATACAAATATACGTACATGCTTTACATTATACACATGTATATAATATATGAATGAATATATAAATGCAACTGTTCCGTCTGTATAATTTTACTTGTATGCCTATGATTTCCAGGATGATATCTTGGTATTACCAAACTTGGGGGATTTTCTTTCAGTAAGCCTTTTCCTCTTGTTTTCATGTATTTTTTTATTATTATTACTAATCAGGACATGTTGGGATGGGGATACAAAATGAAATATGCATCAATCATTTATACTTGCATAGTAATAATAGAGGGAAATTCTTTATTTTGAGCATCAATATTTCAATTAATTAAGACCAAAATAGTCCCTTTGGTTTGCATTTAAAGACAGTGGCTTGAAAATGTGGCTCAAATCTAAAGCAGGTTTATGTTTCCCAAGAGATGAGCTTTGATTGCAACAGTGTTCTCTGACAATGCTGAAGTGTTCCAATAAATCTCAACAAGTTCACAAGGTTTCACATCCTATTAGACAATAATAAGAAGAGAACAACAGAATTACATACGAATGATAGTACCTGGTGGCAAAAAGAAGCTCCATTAGAAACTTAGAAAAACCTGGAAAAATAAAATATTGTATCTTTGAAGTTTGTTTTGAACTGGTGGCTGATCTGTGGCTCCAGAATGACACCACTGAAGTGAAACACTCACTTTTGGAAGCTACTCCCCAAACAACATGAATATTAAGTATTTCTCACTTTGAGAAACATATTTTTCTCTTTCTAAGCAGTCATCTAGAGGTTTAATTAATGAGTTAATATTTTCAGATATTTTTGATATATTTTTTTTCATGATTGGGGTTGGAATTGTTACGAGCAGAAAAACGTTGGTTACAGGCTATATGAAGTGCTAGGCTGGGGTACATTTTGCAATTGTGATTAAAAAGTTTTGGACTTGTTTCTCTGTTTTGTTATAATCATGCCCATTATTCTGGAAGATATGAAGCTAATAGAATAAGTAAATTCTCATTGGCCAGAGAACATTGGTATCCACATATATTGACACTTCCCTCACTGGTTAAGGCAGGTGGAAAGTTTATGGGAAGCCTCTTTCTGGAGCAATAAAAGTAGCTTTTATTTCAAATTCTCTTTTTACACCAGTTGCTATTACTCTGAAAAGCTCCTGGCATTTGGAAGGCAATAAGCAGGGCATAAAATCCATTCTTTCCTGAATAGGTCCTGTTGCTAGGGCTGCTTTTAAACTGACTAGTTTACAGAAAAGATTCATACAGCTGGGCTCCTGAAAAAAAAAAAACTCCCAGGAGAACTGATAACTAGCTGAGTTGAGTACATGGGTTGTCAATGGATATCTAGCAAATTCCTTATGTTGCTGGATTCTTTTGTATTTGAAATATTAAATTGCCACAATTGATGTCAATTGATGTCAGCTGTGGATAGAAGGAATGACATGTTCATTCCTCTTTTTTTTTTTTTTTTTCTTTCACAAAATCACTATCCTGTGGTTTGGGATCACTGTGACTCTTTCCTTTTCTCAAATAGTACTAAGAAAGCAACCCACAGTTGGGGAGATATTTAGTGCCTTTCTTAGGTAGTGAATGGAATATTCTACCTGATAAAATGGTGACCTATATGCCATGAAGCTATTGTAAACATCAACTCAAATCATACCCCACTATCCCTCCTGTTTAGAATGTTAGCAACCCTGTACCAAGAAGTTCCCTTTCCTGTCACAGAAAAACAAAGGGCATCTCCCGCTTTTTTTTTTGGCAGAGCAAACCAAGTTGGTAGCAATGAATTGTGAATGATTGGAAAGAAATCTTAGCCAATGAAACAGCTGTGTAAGTCAGCGGCTAGGTGCCTGAAGAGGAATCTGTGTTTATTGATGCTATGTCAAGAAAAGTTCAGATAGCCAAAAGCTGGGTCAACTGCAAAACCACCTTGAAGAGTCTGCTAAAACAGGGAGTTCCTGGGTGGAAAGTAACTTGGACTAGATACAAATTCACATCAATTGCCTATATTTTTCTTCTATATTGCATTCTTTTTTACCACTTCTCTATAATAATGATATGAAAATATTTGTTGGTCTCATTGATACAATAACAATTATCAAATTTTAGCAAACATTTTAATGAGAAGAATGTCAAATGTGTGAAGTGAGTCATTCCATGTAGTGGAAGATTATTTCGACATTTCTTTTTTTTTAACTTACTTTTATTTTATTTTATTTTTTTATTAATTACACTTTATTCATTTTGTATCCCCCCATAAGCCCCTCCCTCCCTCCCTCCCTACCGGTCCCACCCTCCCCCCTCCTTTCTGCATGCATGCCCTTCCCCATGTCCACTGATTGGGGAGGTCCTCCTCTCCTTCTTTCTGATCTTTGTCTATCAGTTCTCATCTGAAGTGGCTGCATTGTCAGGGTTCTAGGTTATCTCCATGAATAGTCC